>NC_045734.1:21580301-21580756 GCF_008692095.1 Etheostoma spectabile | reverse complement strand
CGCTGGAGTCTATATATATATATATACATATATACTTAGACGGTGTCTAACTATGTTCGGATATATATTCCATTGTTTATAATTCTTTCTTTACAATCTAGAATCTATGAATATGCAAATCAATTAAATTTCTGCTGGATACTGCCAGCCAGTGTGCAGTAAGTTGCATACTGGTATATACCGGACCACAATTGGTTTTTACAGATGACAGAGATACCTTTTCCACTTCAGCAGTTGAATGTGAAAACAGCTTTCTACTTTAGTATAGTGGGACTTAAAGCAATTGAGAAAAACTTTTAAATAAAGATGCAACTGAGAGCCACTAATGATGGCTGCTACATAGTGATAGTCATAGCATGTTAGTCAAGCACAGTTCATGGTTGGGAGGAAAAATATGTTTTAGAAAGTTCAGAAAGTTATCTGACTGTGTGTGTGTGTGTGTGTGTGTGTGTGTG
>NC_045734.1:21563241-21580291 GCF_008692095.1 Etheostoma spectabile | reverse complement strand
TGTGTGTGTGTGTGTGTGTGTGTGTGTGTGTTAGTTACGGACTGTGGAAATTGGTGGCAAGATTCCACAGCAAACCACAGCTGAGTTACTCTGCAGAGTTTGAGGTCAAAGAATACGGTGAGTTACAGCAGAGGTCTTCTTTATCTCTAAACCTACACCACCTCTCCTTACTTTTTAACTTATTTAAAACACAATAAAATGCATTTCATTTTTCAGTGCTGCCCAGCTTTGAGGTTAAACTAAAGGTTGAGAGCCCCTTTTTCTATGTGGACAGCCAAGAGCTCACAGTCAACATCAAAGCTATGTATGTAAAAAAAAGAAGAAAAAAAAGTTTTGTGGCTTCAAAAAAAAGTTTTGATTGGTACATCAATAAGTAGATGTCAGGTTTTTTTTATTTTTTATTAAATTTTAACCATGATCATTCTTACACTCTATTTTAACTTGTTGTGAAATAACAATTTGTGATTTTAGGTATCTCTTTGGAGAAGACGTGGATGGGATGGCCTATGGGGTATTTGGAGTTATGCATGGGGGTCAAAAAAATAGCTTTCCCAGCTCGCTTCAGAGAGTGCCAGTTAGTACTCACACATTTGCTCAATCACTGTCAAACTTCCGCTGTTTGTGCTTGGCATTGAATAAGTGTTTCAAAATAACTGAATTGTATGTAAGTAAAGTGAAGTACCAACTGTCCACTGTAATTCTAGTTGCATTTCTTAATTACTGTATGTCACATTCCTGTAGATAAAGGGTGGTAACGGAGTGGTCACTTTGAAGAGAGAGCACATCACACAGACTTTCCAGAACATCAGTGACCTGGTGGGGAGTTACATATTTGTAGCTGCTGGTGTGCTGACAGAGAGTGGTAAGAAAGAGAGTAGTGTGTGTGTGCGTGAGTGTGTGTGTGCGTGTGTGTGTGTGTGTGTGTGTGTGTGTGTGTGTGTGTTTGTGTGTGTGTCTGTCCATGGGTTTTTACATGTGTTTCTGTCAAAATACTCTATCCTCACACAGGTAGTGAAATGGTGCAGGCAGAGTTGAGAGGTCTCCAGATTGTTAAATCACCTTACACCATCCACTTCAAGAGAACGTCCAAATATTTCAAACCAGGAATGTCGTTTGACGTTGTGGTAAACTACACACTCATTTATACATTTATTTAAAATGACGAATTTAAATTAAAATAAACTTATTTTAATTCCTTCAAATACAATGTCGCTTGTAAAATTCAGTGGTCATAAGCCATCATTCAGGAGTACTATTCTGAAAGGTACATTGATATTAGTCAATATTTTATTTATATATTTTATTGCCAGAATGTCTGGCAATGTGAGACTTTATTTCTTCAAACAAAAGACAATACACAGACTTTTTATTACTTCATGGGTCTTGATAATGATGTAAATGCCAGTCTTTTCAAATGGATGAATTTCCTGAGAAAAATAATACCCGACATGTAGACATACTAAACCACTATTATCTCAGTCATAAAAGCAAACAAATATAACTGCTCTTTCATCAGAGCTACTGCAGTTTGCGGATGCTTTTACTATTTCCATAACAATAATATGTTGTACTTAAACTTGTTTTCATTAGTCAATCGGATGTTTTCTGATTGTTTCTTTGATTGCAGATTGAAGTTGTGAATCCTGACAGCAGTCCGGTACACGGTGTTGTTGTGGTGGTCGATCCGGGTGAAGTGCAGGGCCGCACTTCAGCCAATGGAATGGCTAGGCTTGCCATCAATACAAAGGAAAATTCTGAACCATTGACGGTGACAGTTAAGTGTTGAAATCGGCTAAAATTGTATTTATTTACGGTTTTGTGTTCATTTAGGAAATGTAGGCATTAAGTTAACATGTATGAGAAAAAAAGTATGCCTACCTGTGTGTTTAATTGTAGGCAAAGACCAAGGATCCTCATATTTCATCTGAAAGACAAGCATCAGCCAACATGACAGCTCTCCCATACAGCACGAACAGCAACAATTACCTCCACATTGGTAAAAACTGAAATAATATCAGACAGTCAGTAATAGTTCTGCCAGTGGCAGTGCTGGCAAACTACCACACAGGTCTTTGTTATGTCTAGCACTAATTTTGCTAATTGGAATGTTGTTATTGCAGGTGTGGATACAGCTGAAGTAACATTAGGAGACAACCTGAAAATCACCCTCAACCTCAACAGGCAGGAAACTACAGAAAAAGATATCACATACCTGGTGAGAGATTTTTTTACACCTGCGCATGAGTGCATTTGTGCTTGGGTGTTTGTGTTCCTTCCAGCAACCTGTGTAATACATTACACATGCATGTCAAATAAGTACTGATCTTTGTTCCTAGATCTTGAGCAGAGGTCAGCTGGTGAAACATGGACGTTACAGGAACACAGGTCAAATGTTGATGTCCATGATAGTTACCATTACCAAAAACATGCTGCCATCGTTCCGCATCATAGTCTACTACCATCCAAATGACAATGAAGTGGTGTCGGACTCTGTTTGGGTGGATGCAGAGGACTCCTGTATGGGCTCGGTGAGACACATAACACAGATGTAGCTGAGTTTAGAAGGGCAAACAATACAACCACACACAGTTAAGTATTTTTTCACAAGTACGCCTCCTCCTTTAGTTGAAGTTGGAACCAGACAAACCCCAGTCATCCTACGAGCCTCGCAAGATGTTCAATTTGAAAGTCACTGGAGACCCAGGGGCCACAGTGGGACTGGTGGCAGTTGACAAAGGCGTCTACGTCCTAAACAACAAGCATCGTCTCAACCAGAAAAAGGTAATTTCTTTATTTCATATTTATCTTTAAAAATATTTTAAATGGGGTTTCATTTAAAAAGCTCACACATTTTGTCAGTGGATGTGGATAACCCAAATAGGTTTGTCCTGCAGTTGATACGTATACTTTACATTCTAAATATACTGAATTTATACATAGATCTCATCTAAAGTGCTTTAAAAGGCTGTCTCTCATTCACCAATGCACACATACACCAATGGCAGAAGACCTGCAGTGCAGGGCACTGGTAACCATCTGGAGAAGTTTGGGGTTTTGGCGTTTTGCTTAGAAATGCTTCAACACGAAGATGTGGAGGAGCCAAGCATCAAATCCCTTTGAATAATGGGCAACACTTATTTTACATGTGACATAACCCTACAATGTTTCTGGTTGTATTTGTGTGTGTGAATGGCTTTTGCCCTGCTCAGGTGTGGGAGATGATAGAGACGTATGACACAGGCTGCACACCAGGTGGAGGGAAGGATGGTATGGGTGTGTTCTACGATGCTGGGCTGTTGTTTGAGTCCAACATGGCTTCTGGGACTCCTTATAGACAAGGTGACACTACTTTACTTTTCCCTCTTATTCTTTTTCATCTTCCTACTAATCAATTTTTGGCCAACACTTTTCTGTATGAAAGAACTATATGTTAACATGGCTTATATTTTTGTAGGTTTTGGTTTTTACTGCCTGCAGTGTTTTAGTACAATCTCACAATGCTCATCTGGGTTGGTTCAAGCAGGCAGCTATTTACAGTTAAAATGCTCTAACATCCCACTGTACACTACCTGTGCACTACCAAATGAAAAACATAATAGTACCAGATATTTATAAGAGTTGGTGGGGAAAAATCCTAGCTACACAGAGATAGTGAATATTGGACAAGCGTTCATCAGTGGGCCAGAAACACAACTCCAAGCAGATAGTTCAAGGACACTGTTTCTAAAAACAACTTGGTGTGTTGTGTGAAAGAACAACAGAGAAAAGCAGTTTGCAAACTATGATGGCTACTTTATCAGGAGGCATGTAAACATGCATCTGTCTTAAAGCAGCTCCTACCATGCACTGATCCCCCGAAGCACTTCAGCTCCACCTTCAGGTGATAACATAGCACACCAAACCATCACTGGTATTATTACAGAACATTCTTCTAAATGTTAAGCTTTTAACTTCCTTTTCTTTTATGCTCCACACAACGTGTTACTGTTTTTTAAAGGTAATTGTAATGCTGTCAGCATTCACCTTTTTATATTGGGATTGAGGCTTATAGGCTATGTTTGAGACATATCTCCAAACCTGACACATAAAACCAAAACTACCTGCCAAATACCACTAAGGGTAATAATAAGACAATTTTCGTAATTTGGTTGAAGCCTTTCACAGTCCTGCTGATTGCCACATATGATGATCAGGGTCCCCTCAATCAAAAGGGATTCAAATCGAATGACAATATGTTTCTACAATTAAACTTTTGAGAAACATAATGTTATAATGGTCCAACAAATAAGATAGCAATAGGAGATCAATTGTGTCACACCCACACCCTGTCCATGTGACCAACCAGATAGATGACCTCACTCTGATTTTAAGAGTTTAACATCAATTACATTACAAAAACTAAGTCTGGTTCCAACCTTGTTGGGTTCTGTTAAAGATCTTGTCTGTGATGCACTTCTAGAATTGCAATGCCCGACCCCCAGCAGGAGAAAACGAGATGCCTCTATAATGGACGTCACAACCAGCTTAGGTAAGAACCACAGCTCTAAACTACCCAATAACGACATATTCAGTCATCTTCTGTCACACAGTTCAGGCTCTCCACAGTGTTTGCAGTTGGACATCTTGTGTTGTTGACTTTCACAATACTCATCTTCCCCATCCTACATGTATATACTAGTGGAAAAAGCAAGTTAAAACATTTTTCACTTTATACTTTATTTAACTTATATGTAAATCTCTTTCTTTATACTGCTACTTTTGCATGTCTGTCCAATACAAGATGAAAAGGAAGCCCTAATAGCTTGCTCTTTGGCATGTTTCATTTTTTTTTTTTTTTTTTATATTACATTTTCCAAATAAACTTGACATTACTAGTGTAATCTGCCCTTTGTTAAAATGCTTTATTCACAGGTTTCCCGTTTAACCTTCTTCTTATAGTTAGTGGTACCAGATTAGGCATTTTTCTGCTACTAAAAATTATTTGGGGCAAGTTGTGATAATTTAGGCCACTTTTTATACCAGATAAAAGAGGTTTGTTTGACCATGGCATGGTGACGACTTGCTTAATGCAGACACATCAGATGCCTCTGGACCACCCAAGAAGCACAGGACAGGAAATCTATCTTGGCTGTCTCAGTCAGAACAGCAGACAATCTAATATGACGTTGCTCAGGAACCAATGTCTGGAAACTTATTCAGAGATGTTTTGCAGAGAAGCAACTGTGCGAAACAAAACGTTAAAGTCCTTTTTGTGTTATAATGATATGTTTTTTTCAGTTCATTAAAGAAGGAAATTAATAGGAAACACCGGTCCAAACTGGCAACACTACTTGTACTCAATATCTTCTTACCTCTGTTGTTCTTCCACAACCCTCTTTCTTTTCAGCGAGTCAGTATGAAGACCAACTGCAACGTGACTGTTGTTTGGACGGGATGAGGAACACCCCCCTCTCCTACACCTGTGAGAGGCGCAGCCAGTACATCAGTGATGGTGCAGCCTGTGCCGCAGCCTTCCTACACTGCTGCAAGGAGATGGAAACCCAGCGAGCTGAGATGAAGGAGGATAGCCTCCTACTGGCTCGTAGTAAGACACAGGGACAAGGGATGGGGGGAAGCCCTGGTGGTTATTCATGGTCATAATGGTAGTTAGAAAACAGTCAACATAGTAACATTTGTAATGACACTTCAGGTGAGGAGGATGACACTTACATGGACAACAATGAAATTGTTTCTCGCACCAAGTTCCCTGAAAGTTGGCTATGGACAGATATGAAACTGCCTCCTTGCCCTGAGAAAAAAACAAACTGGTTGGTCAACTAAAGCCTGTTCACATACACAAAATATACTGACAACCTTACCTTTTCCCTCTTAAAGTTTTTTCCTTTGTTTCAGCGACACCACATCAGTGATTAAAACTGTTCCTTTGCAAGACTCAATCACAACCTGGCAGTTCACTGGCATTAGTCTGTCAAGAACTCACGGTGAGGATTCAGTGACAAAAAGCTGTCTTGTGTTTTAGTTTAACCTTGTTTTTTTTGCTGTGTTTCATGGCTTGTTTGTTGTTTTCTTTTTTGTTTTTTGAAGGTATCTGTGTGGCTGAGCCGTTAGAAGTCGTTGTCCGGAAGAACTTCTTCATTGATCTCAGGCTGCCGTACTCAGCGGTCCGTGGAGAGCAGCTGGAAGTTAAAGCTGTCCTCCACAACTACAGCCCCGATTATGTTACCGTAAGTCTGATTCGTCCAAGTAAGCCATCAGGACCATATTTTTCATAAACTATTCCAGGCCAAAAGGACAAATATTAGACTTTCATACAACAGATGGCTACAAAGGAAAGAAACTAGGCTACTTCATAGACCTTCCTCAAAGGTTAATGTGGCATTTACTTGATTTGATTACTTTAGGCCATATCTTTAGTAAGTCAACACATTGCCATGAACGTGTTCATATTTTATTGTATAAACAGTATGCACAACAATTTGTATGATATCTGAAATTACAGCAACCACCGTTAGGTTCACTGCCTGAAATGGGCTGAAACTCACCAGTACGGAGTACCGGGACTTCTGATTTTTTTCCACATAAGTACCGTTACTTCTTGCTTACTTCTTACCTGCGATGAGGAGGTCCGCACTTAACACCTACGTAACTGTGTCTCATACACAGCAGCTTAACACTGAGAAGACTGCACTGAAAATGTCCTCGTTAACATGGATAATTGTTGTGGATAAACATATTCTTGACCCTGATTGCTGGAGTCAATGTGGGGCTTACAGCAATAAATACATGTAATACATACAAATTGTAGCTATATGTACAAAGGGTTTAAACCTGAATTTGTGCAGGAACTGAATCCCTAATTTAGACAGCAACAGTATTATTTTTACTCTACATGAAATGACAAAGAGTGTGGAGTGTGTGAAATTGTCAAAATCCGATCCACTCTATGGGATTTGAAGGTATGTGTAGTTGATCATGTTTTATCAACAACCCTTACCTCACTCTCCTTCTTCATCTCTACCATGTTCTCAAGGTACGTGTGGATCTCATTGATGTGCCACATGTGTGCAGTGCAGCTTCTAAGCGTGGGAAGTATCGCCAGGAGGTTAAAGTTAGGCCCCAAGCTACAAAAACTGTGCCTTTCATCATTATTCCCACAAAGGAAGGACAATACCACATTGAGGTCAAAGCAGCTGTTAAAGACTCAGTCAATGATGGAATCATGAAGATGCTGCAGGTGGTGGTAAGAGAAACAAACTCCATGCAGTGGGTTTAGAGCTTTTCTTCTGTTGTCCACAACAATCATTACATTAAATGTCTGCAGCCATCTAATGCCAGCAGGACAGCTATGTTAAAACATCTGCAGAGTGCAGTGCCATTACACACAACTGTCCACTGGCTGAATGATTTGGCACAGTGCGCTGGAGTATGAGCCTAAAAACAGGGCCACTTGTCTTCTTTTTGAACAAATAATCCATCCATCCATCTTCGACCGCTTATCCGGTATCGGGTCGCGGGGGCAGCAGCTCCAGCAGGGGACCCCAAACTTCCCTTTCCCGAGCCACATCAACCAGCTCCGACTTGGGGATCCCGAGGCGTTCCCAGGCCGGGTTGGAGATATAATCTCTCCACCTAGTCCTGGGTCTTCCCCGAGGCCTCCTTCCAGCTGGACGTGCCTGGAACGCCTCCCTAGGGAGGCGCCCAGGAGGCATCCTTACCAGATGCCCGAACCACCTCAACTGGCTGAACAAACAATGGTTTTAAATTTACAATTGATTTGGAATTCACGCTTTAAATGATGATCAAATCCAATCATGAGATTCCCAAAGATTCCAACCCCTTATTCTGCTGTTCTGTTACACACAGAGTTTTCTAGAAAAACGTTGTGATTCCTTTTGATTGTCCTGTTGTTTTTCCAGCCTGAAGGTTTACTGATAAAATCTCCTCATATTGTAACTATAGATCCTGCGAAAAAAGGTGTAGGTGAGTATTTTTTCCGTTGAGCAGCTGCAGTATGGAAAAACATTTTATATTGTATTTTTGTAACATTTTACTTTACTGGCCATTAATTACATATTAGTGATTACTGATTTAAATCCAACAGCTGGGAGTGTGTATGCAATTTTGTGTACACAACATTCTATGTACACATGTACATACAGTTTGTGTGATCAAAAACCTTGGGCACATGTCTGCCTCATCTGCCCATGTCTGCAGATCCATACAACAAGGTTCTTTTGAAAAAAACATTTCTGAAGACAGTATTATTGTTTTCCAATCTAGCCAACCTGGCAGCGTTCTCTGCAATTGTCAGGGAGCTGCAGTAAGTTCAAGCATTATGTGATAGCCCTTGCCACAGTATTGAACACCAAGACATGAGGGACGTTTGTTGTGGCAAACAGTAGCAGACCCAAAGCTTGCAAGAACATGGTGCAAAGAAAATAAAATTACTTTACTTACTTACCTGATAATTCCCTGTGTGTCAGCATGTCTTAAGCAGAGCTAGAAAGATAAATATAGACAATGTTACAAGGTTAAAAGGCTACTGATGTACACTAACCTTCTTTAATGCATAATTATCGTTCTCATTTTTATGTAATTTATGGCCTGTTAATTAAAAAGTTACCATATATGTTTAGAATTTGTGAATTAATCCCGAAACGTGCAAACATTTTGTACATTTTAGATGGTAAACAAGAAGAAATTCTCAACAGTGGAATTCCTAAGAAATCTGTTGTTCCAAACACACCTACTAGCACACAGATCTCTGTGACAGGTGAGATGTTATGACATGGTATATGGTAGAGTGCTTGAAGTATTACCTCTGCATTAAAGTGTTACAGTTGTAAGAGACGTTTTTCCTTTGTTCTTAGTGGCAAAAAATGACCTCACTTGTTCTGGAAATATTTGCAGGAAGAAGGAATAAAAATGAACTAAAGAATGATATTACCGGTAAATCAATGGTCAGTCTGATCAAACAGCCCTCAGGCAGTGGAGAGGAGAACATGATCCACATGACCCTACCTGTTATTGCAGCCACATATTTGGACAAAACCAACCAGTGGGATCCTGTGGAAATTGAGAGACGTAATGAAGCCCTCCAACACATCGAAACAGGTAGGCTCACACAAATGCATTCCTTAGCACAAATACACAACATTTTAACTACTACCAAAGGCATTAAAGCTCACTGACTTTTGCAGAAGTGGTATCAAAACAGACATTTGGTAGACAGCGGTACAAACCAACTGCTACTCATCCTGGCTTTCATGGATCAGAATCCGTATAGAAAGAAATGGCTCTCAGTAAAAGGTTTATGTGTTTGTTTCATCTAGGTTACCAGAATCAACTTGCTTACCGTAAAAATGATGGTTCTTTTGCTGTGTATCCTGATCATGGAGGTAGTACTTGGTGAGGCCTTAGAACATGCATGAACTCACATGCACATCCTCCTTTAATGACCAATTTAACTGAACCATTACATCTCCTGCTCTCCTCTCTAAGGCTGACAGCCTATGTTGCCAAGGTGTTTTCCATTGCCAGCAACCTGGTGGCAGTGCAGAGAGAAGACATCTGTGACGCTGTTAAGTTTCTGATTCTCAACATGAAGCAATCTGACGGCTTTTTTACAGAAGTTGAAGCGGTGTCCCACAGAGAGATGGCTGTGCGTGCATTGATTTCATTAACATCAATTCAATGCAATTTACTTATAGAAGAGAGAGTTATCTTGAGACACTTTACAGATAGAGTAGGTCTAGAACACACTCTATAATCAGTTTTTATCTTGATGCTAAACAAATGACTGTATCTAAATGAAAACCATTACATGTCACTGGCTATCATTTACGAATAAACACGTTTTACACTGATGATTGTAATGATATTTTTGTGTTTGTTTTTAGGGTGATGTCCACGGCAGAGATTCAGATGCCTCCATGACTGCCTTCTGCCTCATTGCTATACAGGAGTCTCGCACACAATGTGCTGCCACTGTTAATGTGAGTACCTCATCTGCATACAATTAGCTGACCCCAATAGTAACCCCAATAGTTTTTTTCACACACTGTGGTAACAACTTTGGTTTTGAGTATCGAGCACTTTTGGTAGTATCAGTAAAGACTACTAGATTTGGTATTGTTACATCCTTAGTGCATGCGCTGATCGGAACCACAATTTTTTAACCCTCTTGTTGTCCTTGGGTCAAATCTGACCCCTTTTTAAAAGGTTTCTATATCAGATATGTAGGTTTCGTTTAACTAAATTTTAATACAAAATAACGTGGATGGTTCCATACAACGCTCTTCACAAGTTAAATAAATGATCAGTTCACTTTCATTGAATGTTTGGGTGTTTTATTCAAAATTATAGCATGAAAAGAAAAACTGGTAATAGAACGTTGAAAAACATAGGAAAAAAATGTCAGAAAAACACAGAAAAAAGTGACAAAAACATCAGAAAAAGTGACAGAAATGTCAGGAAAATCTTCAAAAACTACAGCATAAGTGACAGAAGTGTTGAAAAAGATGACCAAAACATTGGAATCTTTTTACATTTAAACCCAGAACAAGAAGTTGCATGGTAGACGGGGAAGACAAAACAAGGGTTAAAAGACATAATTGGTAAGGAAGGAGTCCACAACACAAATCTTAATGATCTACTGCTACTTTTAACACAGTCTGGTAATTACCAACACACTCTTTTGCCAAAAAAATTAATTAAAATTAATATCATTGACTTTGTCATTGTCTGCCAGCTATTATGTTGTATGAGAAGGTTACCGTTCAAGGTATTCGCTGATGACCACTGCCTGTTCCCTTATCTATCTGTTCTCCTGATATTCTCCTTTCTTATTCCTTCATCTTTTCCTTTTGTCCAGAGTCTGCAAGACAGTATAGACAAAGCAGCGGCCTATCTGGAAAAGCGTCTTCCCAGCCTAATCAACCCATATGCTGTTGCCATGGCATCATATGCCCTGGCCAATGAAAACAAACTGAACAAGGAGATACTCTTCAAGTTTGCTTCCCCAGGTTTCTTCATACGATATTCACATACGCATTCAAAAAGAGTGTAGATGAATGTGAATGTTAAAGTAAAATAAGACTATTGCATATTGATGCAACAACTATGTATACATAAATGTATACTTGAGCCAAACTGATGAACAATTTAAGATAATCAGAGATACTGGTTTCATACGTCATTATTGATGTTTAGTTAGATAATAAAAAACAAGAGGCTGCTGAAATGTCTAAGAGATTTGTGACGTTACATAGAAATAATCATGCCCTTACATAGTTTGTCCACTGCAGTACATATCTCGGCTTCTACAGTTTAGTAGTGCATTTGAATTTGTCTGTGTTGTCCTCAGAGTTGTCCCACTGGCCAACACCTATGGGACGCGTTTACACACTGGAGGCCACAGCTTACGCTCTCCTGGCTCTGGTCAAGGCCAAGGTGAGAATATCCCAGTTATCTGTATCTGTGTGTCACAAGCATGTCATGCTATAAAAACATTCAGTAGAGTAAAGCATAAAAGGCTGAAAACAGGCCTTTGGCCTTGTAGAACTGCTGCTGACCATTTTCCGAAAAGAACATCATAGTTAGTTAGAGTGGAAATCCAATTGCAGAGACTCATAACTTGTTTTGAGTAAAGTAATCCATAATTTCTATTTTGGATAAAAACAGACATGATTTTTTTAGTTGTGTATTGCTTGTATAAGGCAAATTTGATTAACAGCACAGTTAAACACAGAGATTCCAACCCTTTTCTCATGTTAATAAAGGCCTTTAAAGAAGCCATGCCTGTAGTAAGATGGTTCAACAAACAGCGACGAGTGAATGGAGGCTATGGATCTACTCAGGTAACCCAGACCTTTTTATCCTCTCATCACACCCATACACTGTGCTTCTCCAGGTCTTTTTAGCACTGCTTCACTCATTTTTTGAGATGGTTCCCCCATGAAAAAAGACCACACAAGTTATTTGTTCAAGTGCTGTAGTACTTATGACAGGAGCAAAGCGTGAAGCAAGGTGACAAATTATTGGAGCGCCAAACTTTTCCTAAAAGGGTGGTTGGGGTGGTGGATGGGTCTAACATACAGGACTTTCAAACAAAGGAGTTTTTTTAAGTTTATGGAACAAGAGAACTACGTCACATTCTGCAAATCGTGCATAAGTGAAGCAACATAACAATGTACTGATTTTTACCCAAACCACGGTCTTTTTCTAAACTTAACTAAGTAGTTGTGCCTAAATCCAACCAAACTGTGACAGTTCAGAATATTACCAATGTGTTTAAAACCATAAACAGTGTGTTTTCTGGTTTGGATATGGGGGCAGAAAACGCTCCTGTGGGTCATAACTCCTGCCACCGCTAGTGGTGCTAATTTATGAAACTCTCCCATGGGTTGTATTAGAGGGTAGGAATAATCAACATATGGCCATATTATTTGGAGGACTTGTGTTTTCAGGTAGTGTGGGCCAAAACTATGTAATTTTTCCCGCTCAATCTTTTTCTCTCTAGGCTACTATAATAGTGTACCAGGCTATAGGAGAGTACTGGACTAGTGCTGAAGAACCAGACTATGATCTGAATGTGGACATTTTATTACCGGGCAGGTCAAAGCCTGACAAGTATAACTTCAACAGGGACAACCACTACGCCACCAGAACATCTAAAGTGAGAAGACCAACAAACTCACAGTGGCTCATTAATATCTTCATTACTGTTGTTTTCTGTATGTTTCATACGGCTGATCCCTGACTGTGTGGGTGTGTATTGGCTTCTTTAAATCCCACAGATAAAAGACATAAACCGAAATGTGAAAGTGACTGCCACAGGCACAGGAGAAGCAACGCTGACAGTAAGTACAATTTAATATTTTAGTAAGAGAATAAATGTACATTTGTCAACCTTGTGAGGACAATAGTGTTAAGACGGCTACCTATTGGCTTTTCACAATGCATGCAATGTCTATGTGATAGATGGTGTCGCTGTATTACGCTCTGCCTAATGAAAAAGAGAGTGACTGTCAGAAGTTTAACTTGTCCGTGCAGCTCCTCCCAGGTAATGTGGTGCCCTCTGTCTCTTCCTGTTCATCTATTTGGCCTTATTTGTTGTTATTTTGGTGGTGATGGCACAGTGGATAATATGACACAAGCCTTTGGTGTGGGAGATCTGGGTTTGATTCCCACTGCAATCCATCAATCAATGTGTCCCTGAGCAAGACACTTAACCCCTAGTAGCTCCAGAGGCGTGCAACCTCTGACATATATAGCAATAGTAAGTCACAAGCTAAATGACATGTAATATAATTTTGTATTTCTTTGTCTGCTTTGATTTATCTATTTTGTATTGATATCTGCTGTCTGTTTATCCTTTTTCCAATTTTGTTTTATTGGAAAAGATTCATGTTCATCTAATCTTTTGTTCCTCCAGAGAAAATGGATGAGGAGGAGAAAATATACAAGCTGAAAATAGAGATTTTGTAAGTAAATTGAGGAAATTGCACATAACATTAAATTAATTTAGTACATGTGTTTTTCTGATTTCTGTCATTCCCTTTTCAGTGTTGTCATTGTATTAAATTGCCCCATGTACACAATTTTATGTTTGCTCTTTCTATTTATCTAACTTGTCATTCTTAAAAACTAGGTGTTAGTAATGTCGCAGATGTTATGGTCACTTATTTTTTAACAAAGGTTTAATTAAGTTTAAACCTTTATACACATTTGAACAAATAGATAAGTAACATACCAGCTGGTCTGGAGCTTTGGATTGTATCACCCAATATCCCTCAGCAGATTGAGTGTGGCCAGTTATTTTAAAGATGCCCTGCAACACAAAACCGTTTTTACTTTAAAATTTTTTTTAAATATGTTAGGTCTATATGTGTTTGTTATGTCGTGAATATGAAAATGAACTGCTAACTCCTCTGTCAGCTCTAGCCACTGAAAAGAAGTGGGAGGAGAAATCAGGGCAATTACAAAAGCTGGTCAGTCTGATGTCATGTTGCCTGAGCTCATTACTATTCATGAGCTCGCCCAGTTGCGCTGGGTAAAGGATGCTGATAGCCAGGCTCTCATTGGCTAGCTGTTAGCCAATCAGAGTCAAGCAGCTTAGCTAGTTGAATATTAATGAGAACTGGCACGGATCGAGCTGAGTCTTTCTGCAGGCTTCCTATACCACGCTAGAATGGCTTGAAACAAGGTAACCAAGGCATTTTTTCCACAAAACATGTTACAGAGTCCATGGTAGAACTTCAGACATTACCACAAAGTAATGAAACACATGTGGCAGGCCAACTTTAAATTTCCATTTTTCTTATCACTTCAAGGAGTTCTAGTCAAGATTTGAAATTAGTTGTTGACTGTGGAAACAGCAGTTGACGAAACTCTTACCACAAGGTCAATTTCCTCAGAAAAGATTGTTTTGTAGCTAGTAAATGTAGCTTTAAAACAGTTATGTCTTGCAACAGTTGATAAAGGTTTTTTATTATTAATTCCTTACTTATTTTAATTATTCTGTCTATTTTCTGTACAGGAACAAGGACAGGGAGCGCAATGAATCCATTTCAATCTTGGAAATTGGCTTGCTAACTGGCTTCACTGCAAACACAGACGACCTGAGCTTAGTAAGACATACACACACACACAAACACACACACACACACACACACACACACACACACACACACCCCACACACCACACACTACAGTGACCTTCTTCTGTGTGTGTGTGTGTGTGTGTGGTGTGTGTGTGTGTGTGTGTGTGTGTGTGTGTGTGTGTGTGTGCGTGCGTGCGTGTGTGTGTGTGTTTCTAGTTATCTAAAGGACGTGCCCGAACCATTTCAAAATATACAGTCAACCCCGCCCAGTCAGAAAGAAGCTCACTCATCATCTACCTGGATAAGGTAAGACATCATTGTTCTCCACCTCTGTACTTTTTCCTCACTGTCTTGTTCTTTGTTTATGTATCGCTATCTCACATTTGTCCACAGGTTTCTCACACAAGACCAGAGGAGATCACTTTTAGGATCCATCAGAAGCTGAAAGTGGGAGTCTTACAACCAGCTGCTGTGTCTGTCTATGAATACAACAACCATCAATCCAGTAACAGTAAGTCTCAAAGACAACCAGAAACCAGGATCATAATTTGCTGCCAATAGATTTCAATGAATATGGCAGGGTGGATAAGGATGTGTTTTTACATTTTCAAATGTGCAGCAATGTTGCAATTAGCACATCTTTCTTTCCCGTTGCAGAAACACATTGTGTGAAATTCTACCATCCAGAGAGGAGAGGTGGGCAGCTACTGCGGCTCTGTAGAAACGATCAATGCGAATGTGCAGAAGGTAACAGAATGATGTGATCTCAGCTGCCCATGCATGCATTTGTTACATCTGAAACCCTTGTTTGAACAATTCTAGCAGAAGGAGATAAGCTATATATTGATCACTTATTTGGTGAGTTGTACTTGACTGTGATTGTTTGCTTGTTTTAAGATCTGGTGAAGGAGATGGTCATGTAGTATACATAAGTGTAATGTTATCATCAGAATTTCCTGCCAAAGGCAACAAGCACTTGCAGGATCCTGTAGGGTCAGAGCAGTAAAAATAACTCTCTAACTTGCTTAAATTGTGACTCAGATACAGTTGCACTCAGCCATCCATCAATGCATCCACACATGTGCTGATGTAATTGAGCTATCAGTTGTGTCTTTACTTTGTGCCTTTGTATGCTTCCAGAGAACTGCAGTATGCAGAAGAAGGGCAATGTCAGCAATGATCAGCGCACAGCTAAGGCCTGTGAGACTGAAGTACACAGTAAAATAGATTTTGGTAAGTAAGTGTGTTTGTGTATGTTTTTGTGTGAGAGTGAGAAAGTGAGAGAATAGATAAGCAAGTGAGCTAACAATCCGAAACATGTCTGTCCTCAGTATACAAAGTGAGACTGGAAGATTTTACAGACGGCTTGTCTACTGATATTTACACAGTGCAAGTACTGGAAGTCATCAAAGAAGGTTGGTATTTCTTTTATTTGAACCTTAAACTGAACAGCCTAAACGTTAGCTTTCCCCAGATGCTTCCCTTGAAGTACCTCAATAGTGAGATGCCACAGTTTGTTGTCTTTCTGAATTTTAAGGGCACTTTGGCTTTCCAACAAAGCTGCTACCTGCCATGATTATACTGGGAGTACTGAAATTCTAAACTAATGTTTCTAAACTGGGCTTTATATAATGTCAACTGAATATGAAAGAAAGGACATATTTTATTACAAGTGGCTCTGGCCATCACCTCTGTGAGTTATGATTGTAGTTACCAAAGTTGGAGTTGGAGAATTGCTGAGATCTTAAAACACAGTGGCCTTGCTGAAAAGGTCAAATAGAGCAAGGAGTCAAAGTTCAACCAGTAACTAAACTGGGAAGTGTTACTGTTGCCTTTATTTTCTCTTCCAATTAACTTTGGCTAACCTGGAGGTCTGCTCACAACATGTTTGATCATCTGACTGCTCGTGTTTCTTGCAACAAAGTCCAACATGTCTTAATGAAACACAGCATCCAACATTATCATAACGGATAGAAAGGATGGTTGGAGAGTTATAAAAATACAACCTATATTGTAATTAACCACAGTTTTCTTATATGTTCTTTCTGTTCTCCTATATTTTAATTACAGGAAGTAGTGATGTGGGTCCTACGGGTAAATTGCGCACATTCCTCAGTTATCGTCACTGCAGAGCTGCTTTAGATCTGAGAACAGGCAAAACCTACCTTATCATGGGCGCATCCAAAGATATTTACAGAGACACACGCAGTCAATCGTAAGTTTGTTGTGTCTGTGTATGTCTGATGTGTTCGTTCCTCCCTTAATATTGTTGAAATTTAAAGTTGTTAACCGTTTCCCTGCTTTCTGCTGCAAAATAACTTACATGCATGCAAATCAAGCTTGTCTGCCTTGTTAAATTATGTGATATTTTTTGCGAGTCATTCATTTTTTATTTACTTTTTGTGAGGGAGAAACACAAATTTGTACTTGCCACTATATTTTTGGTC
>NC_045734.1:21525627-21563231 GCF_008692095.1 Etheostoma spectabile | reverse complement strand
TGAGTCATTCCAACATGTTAAAGAAGCTGGTTCTTTGAAGACCTATTGTGTTTTTTTATTTGCTCTCCTCAGGTATCAGTATGCACTCGCTGAGAGAACCTGGATTGAGTACTGGCCAACAGATGTAGAGTGTGAAACTGATGAATACGATCCTATCTGTGCTGGCATATTGGAAATGGTCCAACAGTACACACAACATGGATGTCAGCAGTAGTGATAAAGAAGGAAATGTATCCAAGTAAGCACGGTGCTGTGATAAGCCAATTAAACACTTAGTTGATTGACAGAACTGTTTTGATCGTTTTCCGTTTCTAAAATGTGAGGATTTTTCTGCATTAAGTACTTTTACTTTTAATACTTTTATCCTGATAATACTTACATAATTTTACTTAAGTAACATTTTCAATGCAGGACTTTTACTTTAACAGAGTAATTTTACAGTGTGGTATTAGTACTTTTACTTAAGTAAAGGATCTGAATATTTCTTCCACCACTGTCCAAAGGATGAATCAGACTGATGTAAATGAGCCTCTGACTTTTACTCTAGTGCCACCATGAGGTCAAAGTTGTCACTGTAGTGAAATATCTCTATATCTACAAAGGATTGGCACAACATTTATGTATGCACATACTGTAGGCATGGTTTCGAGATGATGTACAGTATGTTAATGGCTTTTTTATTTTGTGTCACCATGAGGTTCACATGTGTGACTCCTGATGGCCAACATATCAGTTGTTGAATTCCTGTTTTTCCAAAGTCCCAGCTCACAAAATTTGTCCCAGTGCATTGCTGAGCTATTAAAGGAATTTAAGACAAGTTTCAAGTTATTTATTATCAGAAGCAATATCAATGTAAACCAGGCTCCTTCCAACTGTTCATTAAGTATGTATGAAAAAGAAATCTCAAGTAGAAAATAAAAACAAAATAATAATCTAAGATATGAAATAATGCAAGTTGAAATACACGGATAAAATATAACACAATAAAATGTAAAATAAGCTGAAAAAGACAACTACATGAAAGACATGCTAAAGTTCATTTAAAAAGCCATCTTATTGTATTTATTATTTATTAATGTTGTTTGTGTAGATTGTAATTTTTCCAAGCATCAGTAAGTAATGAACTATAATGGAATTATGACCAAAGTCTTGTAATATTTGACAAAGAGGGAACTGAGACTTGCAAATCAGGTTACACAACAGAATTTCTGGCAACCATCTTTAAGGAAACGGCAATTTTGAGAGATGGGATAGACTCGTAGACAGTTAAAGAAGATAGGCTACCATTTGTGCAGCAAACTCAATTGTTAGTCCGGGAGGATACTGAAAATAAGTTTTTCAGACATCACTGGGTTGATCAGAAAAACGGATGCTTACCTCAGTGACTAGAATGAAAAAGTAGCCTATATGAGAATTACATGAGAGGTACAATGGGGCTATGACAATGGCTTCTCTTTAAACATTACTGGAAAAGAGCAATATTAAAACAATGAGGACGTTTTAACAGTCTCCATTTTTTCTCTTGGGTGGGTTGATTATTTGGGACTTTTCTTTCATTATTATTTTTATTAAACAAATGAACATTGGGGGGCAGCAGCGCACAACGATTTTTAGTCTGCCAAAAATCCAGACAACGAACAGCGAAGAAGAAAAAAGTGACGTACTTCCTTTAGTCCAGTAGCTCCCGGGTCATGCTGGTGTTCTCGGAGAAGAAAAAAAATCTAACTTTAACGGACGTTCTTGAAGACAGGCAACGTCAAAGCGTGTGAGGCAACCCGGGAACACAGTTAGCTACAGCAAAGTGTCGAGTGACTTGTTAAACTTTGTTCAGCTAACGTTACATAGTTGTAGGGTCGAGGTGCCTCAGAAGATAACGCTATGGCCAAGGTACAAGTCTTAAATGTTGCTGTTCTGGACAACCCGAGCCCATTTGGAAATCCATTTCAGTTTGAAATAACTTTTGAATGCATGGAGGATTTACCGGAAGGTGGGTGTTGTTTTCAGCTAACGCGTACCGTTAATGCCAGTTATCTAGCTACTTATTTTGATATGTTAGCTAGCTATTGAGTAAACATTACTAGCTAGCTATCTCTTTGGGCGCATTCTGCTTAAATTAGAACTTATATATTGCAGGTAGATGGGGTGAATCATACGTTATTCAACGATGTGTTAAACCAATATTAGCTGTCGTTGGGGCTGTTTAGAGATATTTCGTTTGACAAGTTGTTGAAAATTGGCGCTGGCGCGTTTGTGCTCAACGCCCCGCCTCCAGCCTTAGGTGATTGGTTCGCAGACGTTCTTTGGAGGTTTTTTCCGAGATGCTGATTGGTTGATTACTTCATGTTACTGTAGCAACAGACGGTGCCACGGGTTGCCGCGAACGGCGGCAGATGCTAGAATGTTGATACCGAACGGAACTGGTACACTGCGCAAGCGTGAACACTATCTAATGTTAGCAGTAAGCTAACTATGGAGGGTTATCTAGGGTAAAAGACAGGGTTTGGTTAGGGTTACATCTCATTACTACTTCAACACGTCTTCATGCATAACGAATTATAAAGTAGATTATTGCTGCATTTGGCGTCATGTTTTAACTACAGCGTTGCGTTGTAGCTGGGTTCAAATAACCGTCTGCGTTGACGCCTGCGCGCATGCCTCTGTTGTTACGTTTGGTATCAACATTCTAGCATCTGCCGCGAACAAAGACAACCAATACATATCGAAACTGTTTACTATTTCATATTTTAGAAGACATCAGGGAAGCAATAGCATGCATACATTCAGTTAACTTGTGGTGACATCAACACAGTGCATGCTGTCACTATCGAGCAATATCAGTCCATTATTTTTTACCTGTTGATATTTATACTTGTTGATATTTTTATAAACTTTTTGAGGTTATGTCACTTCATATAACATGAAATTACAACACAATACTTAAAACAAGTGGCATGTGCTTGTATTTCTCACATTTTAGTCGAAATATAAGCTCTTTTGTACTTGCATTTGAACAAATGCAAATGTTTTTGCTTTGTAATCAGCCAGTACGGGTGGGGAAAAAAAGGGTATCAAAATCAGCTTTAAAAAAAACTATACATTAATCCACACTGACGTTTCAATTATGTTAGCACCACAGACTTAATTCTTTTCATCTCATTTGTATGGTGGTGGTAGCAGAAGACTCAGCTGCAGATATGAAAGGGAAACAATCTGCCTGGCTAGATATTTTAGAAATGCACCAATCAGACTTTCTCTCCTGATACCGACCCCTAACTGAACACACTGAACTCTGTGTGATGGCAGATCTGGAGTGGAAGATCATCTATGTGGGATCAGCTGAGAGTGAGGAATACGACCAGGTTTTGGACTCTGTTCTAGTTGGCCCGGTACCGGCCGGCAGACACATGTTTGTGTTTCAAGTGAGTAAGCTGTGGTCACACATGTTACTAGGGCCGCTTGGTTATGGAAAAAAATCATATTACCATGACCATTATTTTGGTCAATACCAGGATTAATTAACATAATTACTAATTGTTTGTTCTTTTGGAAAGAACTGTTAAAACAATCAACAGTGAAAACACCTTGAACTGTGACATTTCCTTTAATACTCTTCTCATTTGAACACTCCATCTTTTATTTTTTATTCAGAACACAAGACAAAATAAGAGTTTTTTTGCAAAACATAATGGGAAATTAAAGCTGCAAGCAGCGATGGAGGGCCCTCGCTTACCTGCGCAAGTCGGGGTTACTGGCGGACGCCTCTCCTTGCGACCGCGCATTTGCGCGTCACTCATACACTGAAAATCGTCGCCAATGAAAAGTGAACTCCCTGCTGAGTTCATTGATACCTCACACAAGCCTATACGTCATATAGGTCATTATCTGTGAAAGGGGGCGTGGCCGCATCATAAAGGGGCGGATCAAACATCACCAGTGAAAAGGGAAGTCTCTGCTGAGTTCATTGATACCTCACACAAGCCTACACGTCATACACATCATTATCCGTGAAAGGGGGCGTGGCCGCATCATAGGGGGGCGGGTCAAACATCACCAAAGAAAAAGGAAGTCTCTGCTGAGTTCATTAATACCTCACACAAGCCTATACGTCATACAAGTCATTATCTGGGAAAGGGGGCGTGGCCGCATCATATGGGGGCGGGTCAAACATCACCCATAAAAAAGGAAGCCTCTGCTGAGTTCATTGATACCTCACACAAGCCTATACGTCATACAGGTCATTATCTGTAAAAGGGGGCGTGGCCGCATCATATGGGGGCGGGTCAAACATCACCCATAAAAAAGGAAGTCTCTGCTGAGTTCATTGATACCTCACACAAGCCTATATGTCATACAGGTCATTATCTGTAAAAGGGGGCGTGGCCGCATCATAAAGGGGCGGGTCAAACATCACCAATAAAAAAGGAAGTCTCTGCTGAGTTCAATGACATCTCACATAAGTATCTACGTTAAACGGTTCAAATGTTATGAAAGGGGGCGTGGCCTGAGTGACTGGGCGTGGTCAAAATACAGGGGCCGCCTCATTATCATATGTAGACCACACATTTTAAGTTTCATGTAAATCGGATGATGTTTGTCATATAAGGCATATTTCTTGTTGCCAGATGGTGGCGCTATCTCCAAAACTCCATATTGGCCTGTAGGTGTCCTCAGGCCTGGACTCTTGGTGTTTGTGGGAAATTTCAAGCAGATACGACAACGTACACTGTAGTTACAGCCACTTAATTCTTCATTGCTAAACACTCAAGATGGCCGCCATGCCACGCCCACACCGTATGACGAAACGTTTTTCTTTTAATAACTTTTCATCTTCAACATCTTATGATGACACAGACCAAGTTTGAAGTTGATCTGATGAAATCTCTAGGAGGAGTTCGTTAAAGTATAGCACCTTGTCTTTTAGGCCTACTTCCTGTTGCCAATAGGGGGCGCTATGACTTTGAGCGAATTTCGGCGTGTAGATGTCTTCAGGGGCGGACTCTGATGAATCCTGAAAAGTTTCAACCAGATTTGACAAAGTACACTGTAGTTACAGCCATTTTAACAGTGATCGCTAAACACTCAAAATGGCCGCCATGCCACGCCCACACCGTTTAACGAAAAGTTTTTCTTTTAATAACTTTTCATCTTCAACATCTTAAGATGACTCAGACTGAATTTGAAGTTGATCTGATGAAATCTCTAGGAGGAGTTCGTTAAAGTATAGCACCTTGTCTTTTAGAACTACTTCCTGTTGCCACTAGGGGGCGCTATGACTTTGAGCGAATTTCGGCATGTAGATGTCGTCAGGGGTGGACTCTGATGAATCCTGAAAAGTTTCAAGCCAATTGGACAATGTACACTCAAGTTACACTCACTTCCTGTCAGACGGCATATTTCCTGTTGCCAGATGGTGGCGCTATCACCAAAACTCCATATTGGCCTGTAGGTGTCCTCAGGCCTGGACTCTTGGTGTTTGTGGGAAATTTCAAGCAGATACGACAACGTACACTGTAGTTACAGCCAATTTCATCTTCATCGCTAAACACCCAAAATGGCCGCCATGCCACGCCCACACCGTATGACGAAAAGTTTTTCTTTTAATAACTTTTCATCGTCAACATCTTAGGATGATACACACCAAGTTTGAAGATGATCGGATGAAATCTCTAGGAGGAGTTCGTTAAAGTATAGCACCTTGTCTTTTAGGCCTACTTCCTGTTGCCACTAGGGGGCGCTATGACTTTGAGCCAATAGCGGCGTGTAGATGTCGTCAGGGGCGGACTCTGATGAATCGTGGAAAGTTTCGAGCTAATCGGACAACGTACGCTCAAGTTACACCCACTTCCTGTTTCGGTGGCGAATTGCACAAAATGGCCGCCCCGCCACGGCCACGCCCTATGACGAAAAGTTTTTCTTTTAATAACTTTTCATCGTTAACATGTTAAGATGACACACACCAAGTTTAAAGCTGATCGGACGAAAGCTCTAGGAGGAGTTCGTTAAAGTACGACATGTGGAAATGGGCAAAATCGCACTAATTTCGCACATTCAAAACAAAATGGCGGACTTCCTGTTGGGTTTAGGGGGGGGCTACAATGGGGTTTTATGTCCGCCCTGCCATGCTACATATGTGTACCAAGTTTCGTGAGTCTACGATAAACGTGGTGCAGGGGCTGAATTTTCGTAATATTGTAGGTGGCGCTAGCGAGCCATTTTTGTGCGCCTATTCCCGAAACCATGAAAATACGTAAATTTTCACCAGACCTGATGCGACCGCCAAATTTGGTGAGTTTTTGAATATGATAAGTCCTCCAAAAAGGCAAATCATTTGCCGGATAAAAGAAAGAATAATAATTCCTTCAGTTCCAATAGGGCCTTCGCCGCCTGTCGGCGCTCGGGCCCTAAAAATGTTTTTCTCAATACTGATTTGTGATCCAAGGCACCAAAATCGTAATGGCTATTACAATTTGGATTAATGATACAGCCCTACATGTTACCTCTCATCTTATAAAGCTAGAACATAGAAGCCAATGAATACTGTGACTAAAATCGAAGAAATGTGGGCGAATTATTTGATTTCCCTGGTTTGGTTCTTCATTTTGCTTGGTGCTGCATTAATTGCAAGATTTCGACCCCCTTGGAAACGAGATGGTTCATCTCAAGGGGCTATCCTTCAATACATTTCTTCAAATGATTACTGTGGTTTACTTTGATCTGATTTCTTTCTTTGTGTTCCTGTCTGCACACTCAGGCTGATGCTCCTAACACAGGGCTGATTCCAGAGAGTGATGCTGTAGGAGTGACTGTAGTCCTTATAACCTGCACTTACCGTGGACAGGAGTTTATCCGCATCGGTTACTATGTCAACAATGAATACACAGACCCTGAACTACGGGAAAACCCACCTCTCAAACCAGACTACACTCAGGTAACACACATGCACTCAGAGATGTCAGTGATTTCTGTCGTAGGGGACCTGCTCGCAACAATCTGTACTTATTAGATTGAATTACAAAACAGATCTTGTTGTTTTATTTTTGTAACTTTTATTTTTAATACTTGAGTTGGAGATAGCTTAAACATGCTTTACAGTACACAGTATATGCTAATCAGGAAAGGGTCTATTGAAACACTGTTTCCGCTGCCTTCTGGTGCTCTGAAATTGAAGTTTACAATTGAAGTTACAGGCAACAGTAGCACCAATAAAGATGTATAACATGAACTGTAAATATTTATTGTCATTTTTATTTTATTTTTGACTAGGTTAAATTTTATATTACAAATACGAGATCTCGTTTTGGTGAAAAAAACGGAGGCATTGAGTTTGACAGACCAGGATGTTTACCGAGTACAGAGGGTCTGAAAAGGGTTCTGACGTTTCCCTAATTTTGCTTTCATTCTCTCAGCTTCTGCGGAATATTTTGGCGTCCAACCCCCGTGTCACCCGCTTTCACATCAACTGGGAGGGCTCGGCAGACAAGATGGAGGACAGCGAGAATGTTGACCCGTCCCCCAACATTAGTGGCATGCTCCCTCCCTCCTGTTTACCAGGAAAGATGCCACCTCTTGGACTGATGCCAGACAACTCCATGGACTGCATGTAAGAATCATCAGACTAGGATAATGGACGACTTGGTCTTATCTGTATACTCACCCACATCGCAAACGTGACATGAACATTAACAGGAAACCGGGACATTGCAGCAGGGACACATTTTTTTTAATACAAAATACACACGTGGGATGGATCTGGAATTGTTAAAAACTAGTTTTGTCTCTTGTGCACTCTTTCAACACAGTCCCGCACAACCAACATTGCCTTATTTTACCGTAACTCTGAGCCAGAGAAAGGTTGAGTCATAAGGGTGGGGGGATGTTAGGATCGCCTTATCCTCGCAGCCCTTATACTTGCAAGACATGCTCATACACTGACGTTGACCTGTTTGGTACCCGTACTGTGCTGTTTATTTTGTCCTTTTGAGCACAGATCAAAGCAATGGGCAGTGCTCTGTATGTCAGAATAGATGTAGTGCTAGTTGCCCTTAAAAAAGCATTTTGTTGATCTGAGCGTTTGTCTCATCTGAGGTAAGTTTTTAGCATCTGGAGTGCCTGTAGAAATAATCTTGGGCTTAAAAAATAGGCCGCCTCTAGTTGCCTGTTGCCAGAAGTAGCTTTAATTACTGTTAGCTGGATAGCTTGTGGAGCTTACTCTAGCTTGAGTACCACCTTGTGTTGGGAAGTTTTACCCTCAAGTTATCCAGATAACTCACTAAACCCACCTCTTCAAACAGACCCTGGTGCAGGTAAGGTTCTTTAAATGTTACATAAAATGTATGTCTGTAATTATGCTCAAAACATAAAGGTAATGGAGACAAATGAGAAGGATCCTGTAATGCAGTCAAATTGTTGGTGGTTTAGGCTTACTGTAAATAATGTTTTCCCAGCGCTTATTTTGTCTTCAAGATGAGAAGGCATATTTCCTTTTTGTATTTACTATAAATTCTCTGTCTCAGTATTTGTAACAACAGTATTGGGGTTAATAAAGTTTGTTTTGTGAAACTTGTGCTCCTTTTTGATAATTACATCTTAAACAGCTGCTTTCCACCTTGACTATTGAGGGAGGGAAGAAGCGTGTGTCCATGTGTAAATGTAAATGGGCTTTTCTTATATAGCGCTTTTCTAGTCTCAACGACTACTCAAAGCGCATTTACATTCACACACTGTGGCCGAGGCTGCCATACAAGGTGCCACCTGTTCATCAGATAAACACTCCCCTCCTTTCTGGCTTCTCTCTTTTTTCCATTTTCATTCATAAAATGCAGCAGCCTCACTCTAGCCTCATGTTGCTAGGCAACTGCAGCACAAAAAGGAGGGGGGCTGTCTGTTCTTAACCATTTTATCTCTTCTTAGTTGAAGGGACTAACTCCTTCGTCCATCCATCTGTTGTCTCTGTGTGCTTCTCACATCTGCACACTGGTAGGATAATAGCTGCAGGCTAAAAACAGTCTGTGGCATGTAAAAAAGTGAATATATTTGGCATCAAAATCCATATATCGCATTGCCTGTCAATTGGTGGAAAATAACTTTACTTAAGTGCAATTGTCAGGTACTTTTACTTGATCTGATTTTATTTTATGCTACATTATACCTTTTTCTCACCACATTTCAGAGGCTACTACATTACTTTGATATCATCAGTTACTAGTTGCTTCGGAGATTCTGATCAACAATACAAATTATACCGCATAAATTGTGATGCATTAATCATAATCCAATACATAATGTATTCTGAAGTGGGCCGTTCTGCATGAGTACTTTTACTTTTTCCACTTTAAATTTGTAAGATTGATGTTCATACTTACATACTTTACTTTTTGTGTACTATTTTCTCATTTTACAGACATGTTATTAATCATGATAATAATTTACAATGAAAACAAGTTTGTTGCTGCCTGCGACTGGTTTTGAAAACCAGAGAAATTACTCAATTAACCTGACAGTGACACTGAGCCTGGGTTAAATAATATATGTCAGACAAGCACTGATAATTTTTGGAAGTGTCTATAATAATTTTCGAGATGATACATTAATGTAAGGCTAAATATCTAACTACGTGCATCTTATTTAAGTCTAACCGTCTGGGTTCCTTTCACATAAAGTAGGTGGCTATAGAACCCTAATCTGATGGTGTCAGACACTGCAGTAGCTGTAGGAATCTCCTATTTATAGCTTGGGTGTTGTTCATGGGCATGGGTTCTTTATAAATTCAGATTTTTACCAACACAAGCTCAAATTATTATTGAAATAAGATATTCAGATGCAAATCTATGTGAAATTGTGCCTTTTGATGATCCTGATAAAAAGGCCCTTGGGCATCTGCTGCACTCGCTCTGTAGCTTGCCCACGCCAGGTGTGGGGCAAGGATTACATAGTTTTTTTTTTTTTATTAGACTGAAGGTTCATTTAAAAAAAAAAAAACATTCAACAAGATAGATGCTGTTGGAGGATTCTGCCTATGAAGGTCGTTGGTACACCGACAGTATGTAAGAAGTATGTAAGACTCTGAGTCTCTGTGTGTGTTTTCATCCAATACCGATTGTAAAACATTGTCTTTTATTTCCTGTGATTCATTTCCCACTATGCACGGCCGTCTGCGATCTGTTTAGAAGTCTTGCCAGCTACACCGCGCGTGCGTTCAATTCTGACCAACATTTCTAAAAATAGCTCGCGGTTGACGTCACTTAGCCAAACGTGTATCAGTCGCTTGGCGGCGCGGGAGGGAGTTTTTTAGGGAAGGGATGGGGGGGGCATTCCTGTCAACCGCTGCTTACAGCCAATAGATAGCCTCGCATTCACCGAGATTCCCACGGTTCTTCCGCGCCAAGCCAATAGAGGAGAGCAATCGGAGAAAGTGGGCGAGTACGTCGTCGGGAGGAAAATAATCGCTGATGTTCCTGTCGCTTGCTATTTGTAGAGTGGCGGGACGCTGCCGTTGTTGATGGATTACGATGGGCCAATCAGAGCGATCCGTGGGACAGTGCCGTAGGAAGGTGGCCAATCCGTGGCAAGGTTTAAGCTGTCAATCTACCCCGGTTCTGGCAAGTAGGAGGGACGTTCGCTCGGCTGTAGTTCCGTCATCTCGCTCGTCTCCGAGGCTACAGGGGGCCAATGTTGATTTGGGCGAATTCCCGTCGTTGTCGGACCCCGCTGAGGATTCATTTTTGAAAGCTGGGTTCGGTAACGAAAAGTGGCAGGCTTTTGATTGAGAATATTGCATTCCTGTCGTCGATATAGCTGTTTTTTTTTGGACTGGGGGAGAGGTGGGGAGCCGGGGGGCCTCGCTCGGAGGGGGCTGCAAGGAGGGACAGGAGAAGACTCAATCCTCCGTGTTCAGGCCAAATGCGCCGAGGTCGGCCTGGCAGTCCAGTGAAGCCCCAGCGGCCGAGATACCACAACGATAGCTCCCCGTGGATTTAAACACTATATCAGTCGCCGGTGGTTGATGGCCGTGGTGTGAGTGAGCCCGCTGCACTATACCGTTACCGTCTCGCCGTGGCACCGCATCACCAGCTGTCAGGCTATCAAAGCTCTAAACCTCGGAGTAAACGCTTGGTAACCGTCACAGCTGGATTTAAGAAATACCGTTCAGACCTAATCGAGCTTAGACCGGCTTGACAAGTCTGTAGGTCGGCCAAAAAGCCACGCTTCGCCCGTTGACAAGTTGTCATCATGGGCAACGCGCCCACGGCCAGGAAGGGCAGCGAGATGGAAAGCGGTGGGTACCGTCGCCAGTACACACCACTCCTGAGCAGCAACTGCTCGGTTACAGACTCATGAAATGATCGGAGACGATGTGATACAGCAGGCAATGTTAGCTTTACATAACAAGCCATACACTGTTATTAGAGGCCTGTTCTTGCTTTCCCATTTACTGAGATCCACTCGGATTTCCATGTCAAGTCCTTGCTGCAAACGATTTAGCTTGTGCCATGCATGCTCCCAAGAACATACATTAGAAAATAGGAGCATTGTATGTGCATGTAGATGAAAAGGGAATCTCTCTTCAAATGAGGCTCAGACGTGCTGTTCAGTGTGATAGATAGATAGATAGATAGATAGATAGATAGATAGATATACTTTGTCCTGAAGGAAATTAAGGTGTCCAATAGCTTATACATAACATAAATACACATAGACACACAGACATATGACATCCACGCTCACATACTGCAAAAATACAAAGAAAGATATCAACACTGTGCCCTTACAGTAAAGTTTTGTTGTAGCATGTTTGAAGGAGCGGTGTGTTTTCAATTTAATTTTAGTGGATGCATAGGTAGGGTGAAGCAGAATGTAGGGCTTTTTCCATTGCCACATCTTTGTATGAGCTGCAAAACAGCCAACAGCAATTGTCTGAAAGCTTCTTGGAATATTCACTCTACTGAAATATTGGCAACATCCCAACACTGTTTGCTGTATCATAAGTCCAATGTAAGGTTGCTATTATGAAGAAGAATGGAAGTATGCTAATTTCTGAGGCCAAGGTACTGTTTATTATTATTATTATTTATATTTATTAAAGCTGTTAGTTTCTAGGGCTTGTGTTTTTATAAGGTACAGACATTTTTACCCTTTTTTATTTCTAGCAGTGAGGCATAATCAATGCATATGTTAGTGTCTATTACATACTTCAGTAAGTCTGGGTATTGGCTGCCTGTGCTGGATACCATGTGTGTATGCTGCAACCATGCATTGCTATTTAAACGGTGTCCTATCAACCAGATATGTATTTCAAAGAGTTTATGAAATGTGATTTTAGAAGCTCTAAGGTATCCTACTATTTATTTTCTGGTTTCTTTCACTTGGTACACAACCTACTAAAGCCTTTCTCGTGATTTTGTCTTCCACAGTCAAGGAGTTCCTTGCTAAAGCCAAAGAGGACTTTCTCAAAAAGTGGGAGAACCCTGCACAGGTTAGTGTTCTTCTAACACAAAAGGAATGGGGCATATTTTCTGCATGAATTTGCATGCATAGGAGTTTTTCATTCCAATTCTGTCTTAGGCTTAGACTTAGACTTCACTTTAGACTTTAGTCTGATTATATATATATATCAAATTTATATGTGGTATGCTCTCTACGATTCCTCTTTAAAAATAACAGTTGTCACTTGGCACGGGATGGTATATGATTCTGACGGTATGATAACCTTCAGCATAAAAATAGCAGTTTCACGGTATCGTGGTATTGCAATTTACTTTAAAATGTTTTTGTTTTTTTTAAATGTCTGGGTAAAAAAGAAACAGTATGACCGAAAATTTTAGCGGTTTCAAACCTTGACGTTTTTCAACTGCGGTATACCTTGAAACCGGTAACCGGCCCATGCTTAGTTGTAGCTATTGGAATTTCACTTGTTTTCTATATTTATTGAGCGCCACAAATTGGTATGTTTTTTTTCCTGTATACTTGTATGGTGACATGAAGCAAGTGGCTCATACAATATGTAGGGTGATGATTGACTTTTATCATTTTATTAATTTGGATTAAAATCTTAGTCTTTTAAGTCTTATCTTTTCCCACATTCCTGTTGTCCAAGTTATTATAATGTTTTTTTTAATGTAAGTCGGTCATTGGTCCACAGAACTTGTTTCCACAATGCATCAGGCTTGTCTAGATGTTAATTTGCAAACTTCAAACGCTGATTTTTGTGGAGGGGACGTAGAAGAGGTTTTATTCTGCTGACTCTTCCATGAAGACCATATTTGTACAAGTACCTCTTTATAGTGGAATGGTGTACCACAACTCCAGTGTCTGCCAGGTCTTTCTGGATGGAACGTGCAGTTAAACGTGGGTTTGGACTTGCTTCTCTCACAATCCTGCGAGCTGTTCTGTCTGATATTTTTCTTGGTCTTCCAGATCTTGCTTTAACTTCCACTGTTCCTGATGACGGCCATTTCTTAATTACATTCTGAACAGAGGATATTGGCATCTGAAAACGCTTTGCTATTTTCTTATAGCCTTCTCCTGCTTTGTGAGCGTCAGCTATTTTCAGTTTCAGTTTTCTAGACAACTGCTTAGAAGAACCCATGGTGCTGCTTGTTGGGGCAAGGTCAGATGAGTCTGGGCATTTAAACCCTTAAGATTGACATCACCTGGTCTTTCCAGACGATGATTGATAACAATCCATGACACTGTCAGGTCTCAGCTTTCCAAAGGGGACGGTGCATGCTAAAAACTGTGCAGGGTTTCCAAACTTTTGCAAGCGCCATTTGTTTTGTTTTCTGTTATTTTGAAAGTGTAAATGATGGAAATAAAATCTAATTTTTATTTTGACATATTATACGAATGTCTAATCTGTCATTATATGCCTTTTGGAGAATTTTACATCTTTTCTTGGCTTCTTTATGAACACTATTACAACTTTTTTACCTGGGGTGCCCAAACTTTCAAGCCCCACCGTATGTATTAAATACTTCATAAACCATAAACACCATGTTTTATATACTATATTTACAGTGATCACTCTATAGTATGTAAAGTATGCACATATGCCACTCACAAATATGTATACTGTAGCATTTCCTCACACATAAAATAGGCACTAAATGTAGACAGTACATGTAAGCATAGGAAACAGTAAAAAATAAATGTTCACTTCCCACACCACATCCCTCACTATCCCATTTTCACAAAAATCAGCTAACCCTTTTTTGTTTTGTCTGTTTAGAACACTGCTGGCCTGGAGCAGTTTGAGAGGTTGAAAACTCTGGGTACGGGCTCATTTGGCCGTGTGATGCTTGTGAAGCACAAAGAAACGGGACAGCATTATGCCATGAAGATCCTCAACAAGCAGAAGGTCAGTCGGGGTCAGGAGCGTCAAAGTGGGATGGAGGGTGTTAAAATGTGACTGTCATTTCACAAAACTTGCAAGATAGTCATAGGAAAGATGAAAATTTATATGGAAATTGTACTAAAAGGGCTTTAAACATTTGTGGATATTGGAAAAAAAAGCCCCGTCTTTATATGCTGGTGTAAAGATGTGGAGACTCAAATACAGGTTCAAGCCTTTTTCTCCCTTTGAGCCTCTTTGAACCAGCTTGTGCTGAAGCAGACATCAGCTGGAGTGGCAGAGCTGAGGCTGTCTTTATGCAGATCACATTAAGTAAGGTCATTTTGGCACCCAATATAGAATTAAATTGTGCCTACGTTTTATCCCACTTCGATCCCCTCTTATGGCATAATATAAATAAATAAATATTTTTTAGAGATAAAATACACAGATGGGAATGTCTGTTTTTGGCTAACTGGCTAAATCAGTCAATTGAATACCAAAAATAAGATTCTTGATCACATTAATGCTATCAAAAGACAAGCAGATCAAGTTAGCTGGTCACTAAATTGTGATTGTGAATATTGGCTGTGTATACAGTATTTGCTGGCAACCTGACAAACTACCTAACCAACTGCATGCTGGGATTGGCTCACAGCCCCTCACAACCCTGAAAACGATAAGCAGGTTGAGAAATGGAGAGATGATCTGTTGGCTACATTTAGATTGCTGTATAGTCACATTACAGTTTTTGCTGATTGCTTACACACTAAAATCAAAGGTATAACACAATTATCAAAACCTTCCACTCAAGGAGAAAAACATTGTCCCAGATGTGCACCACTATAAGCGCAATCTCAGCCTCACACTTGCAAAACGATACACACCGTGATTTGCAAAACACTAAACACACATGTATACATTAGACACAGAAGTATATAATGATGTCACTTCCTTGCAATTCCAAAGTACTGACTGTCAAATTACCACACCTATGAGCCAATCTGTGAAACCCAGCCATCAGGTGGGCAAACACATGATTTCTTAATTCTAGACACACCAATCAGGTTTAAGCACAATACAAATGCAGCAAGTAAGTCTAGTATTTTCTGTACTGTATTTTCATTTTTTTTTGTCAAATGTTTTTGTTTTGTTTGTTGTGTTTTTTGTTACTGTAACCTGTACTGGATATAGTGTTTTGTTTGTCTGGTGTTTGCTGAGCTAACAGTGTTATGCACACTACTGTAGCATGAAAGCTGGGATTTGTTTTGTTTTGATTCTCCATGTTGACTTATTTGGGTATAAGGAGAGAAATAAATTATATTTTCCTCAGTCTGCAGCATTGGTCTTGTGTAGCGTTTGGTAGAGCCTGACCAATATATCGGCGGGCAAATATTAGGCCAATAATAGGCATTTCCCGAAATATTGGTGTCGGCATTTATAAGGGCCAATTAAATATATATATATATATATATATATATATATATATATATATATATATATATATTCATTCATTGATCAGTATAATTTATAATGACAAATAAATCATTCTGATCAAAGATAGCCCAAAACATTTCCAGACATTTCTTATTTTTTTTTAGTACTGTGGCCTCTTGGCCTTCTAATTTGGCTTTTTCTTTCCAAGCCAAAACCATGGCTTTCACTTATTCCTTAGTGTGAAGAAGTGCATAGCTTAGAACAGTGTTTCACAGTGTTATTACTGCATAGAAACACAAAACATGTTCAATGTGTTAAAGCTTTAGTAGGTAACTTTTTATAATAATGAATGTCCATCACATTCAAGTAATTGCCAACAGAAAATGCACAGAAAATCAAGTGAAGATAATTACCTCTTATGAAGAGTTTATCGTGTTTCTTTTAATCCTCCGTGTTCTCCTGGATAACTGGAGAAGGGGTGGGGTGAAGCGTGTCACGGAAGGCTTGTATCATGTGGATGCCCTGACAGTAATGTTGTCATTACTTAGAATTCCTCATTGGGGAGAAAGAAACTACACACTGTTGCTTTAAAGAGACATAAGATAATGCTGCTCTGATGAAACAGTTGTAATAGTTTATTCCTCCTAAAACATGATCTCTATTTTTGTTATGATAAACTCTACTTCTCCCTCTCTCTTTTCGCCTTTCAGGTGGTGAAGCTCAAGCAAATAGAGCACACTTTGAATGAGAAGAGGATTCTTCAGGCTGTCAGCTTTCCTTTTCTGGTGCGGTTAGAGTACTCGTTCAAGGTACGGAGAATGTGTGGGTGTGTGTGTGATATTGGATAGATTTCCCTTCCATCCACTCATTGGCTTGCCCTCCATTCCCCCATAACAACTTTTAAGTTACTATTTGTCTACATTTTTGTAAAGTTGGTCCATTAAAAAACAACGTCAATGTTTTACCCCATCACACCCAGTTGTCTTACCTATTACGAATGACACCTATTGTGAATGACACTTCGAACAAATTTGTTATTTTCAAACATAACCTGACCCTTACAGTCTAGTCTTCATTATGTTTTAGTGCAAGGACCCTTTAGCTGAAATAGACGCAGAGCAGGAACCTCCTAACACATATATTGTAAACAAATTTAGTTTCATATAAACATGGGCCAAATGGATGGATGGATGGATATTAATAAAGTATATTCTCTAGACGTGTTTTAATGTTTAAAATCCATGTGGAAGGCCTGTACGTATGTGTGACTGGCTACCATAATGGTATACTTTGTAAGTGTTCGAGAGTCTCACCCTGACCGCCGAAGTCTCTATTTGGGTGTTTGGATGTAAAGGTTTCTATTTGTGTTTATTTTGAGGTAATGTGGTAAATTCCTTTTTCAGCTGAGAACCCAATCACTGCACGTTAAGTTTCAACTTTTAACTTTGTGTGGTGTCAATTATTCTTTACTTAAAGGGAAAATGTTCCACCTTTTAATGTGAATGTCTAATTGGTACTGATTATATGTGTCACAATATGCTTATGTCCCAATTCGATTCTTTCACGGTACATGGGAGCTGTTTAAATTGATTGCAGTTCCAGGACTATTGCGATTTAATAGTATTGAGTATTGCGATTTTCTTTTCCTTCTTTAACAAAAACACAAGATGAATAATACAGTTCTACAGACAATATATCATAAGACATTTTTAAGAACGTATTGTTTTTCTAAAAATGATGTCAGTCTCTCAGACGTTATTTAATTTGTGGAGAAATACATAATGTGTTTTCTGCATTTTCTGTTTTGCTGGAAACTGATATGATGTAGTTGCCATCGGTGGTACCCTATAAACACAAAATTTTTCCCCCATACCTCTAATATGTATTGTATTGAAGAAATAAATTCCCCATTGTGTGCTAAATTGACTGAGTAAGCGAGTTCTTCTGCTCGCAGAGGTGCGGTAGCTGTGCCTACATGTACCAGAATGCATTGCACGCGAGGGGGGCGTAAAGTGTGAAGGAATTTATTTATAGATTATGAATTTGTGATATTTACAAAATGTAAAGTTTATTAACATGTAGTCAGTAGTTCTGCTGTATACATTTGTATATAATGGTGTAAAATGTCAATTTTAACAATCCAAATGAAAAATTTATACAGTACCTATTGTTTTTTTGTAAAAACATAAATAAATACATGAGATTGCTATCTCTTTATTCAGGTCAACGTTTAACTCTAGGTAATTCCTGATGCAATAATCTATCAGTTTACAATCTCATTCTTATAACCAATTTCTTCATCATTGACAATTAATTCTATCACCGGTGTGCCATCTGCAAATATAGAGTGAAATGAGCCACAAATTCAATATCTTCTTCAATATTTTCACACTCTAGCTTTGTTGGCTGGCTGTACCTGTACAGACTAACCCATCTGTTGGCCATACTCCAATTAAAGCCTTATTCAGGTTAAGCTGTTTAGATGCTCATTGGATGCCCTGGATTTGAATATCCTTGATGCCTCAAATAGACCTATTATCGGAATTTTCCTGTCCACGTGTCTCACCCTGCTCACTGAGAAGAGTCAACAGCAAAACCATATTGGCTTAGTTAGAGTTATTCAACTATTCAAATTGCATTTGCAGGGGTCAACCAAGGGTTAATGCATAGATTGTACAAGTGAGGCTGGCTGCAGTATAGGTTATAAATCCCGCCCCCTCCATTTTAGCAGATGGGACATGGGCCAAACAAAAGAAAATCAAAGTACACATCCTTCTTTGCAAGCAGATGATTATTCATGTCTTAATTTTTCCTGAAAAGTTTGTTTTGTATTTGGTGTAGCTATAAAAACAAGGTGAAACGTCATGATTGAACGTCTGTGGTTGACTTGTGATAGGTCTGCCGGGTGTATGGGCGCATTGGGCGGGGGTTTGAGACCACGCTGCACTGCCCGATCACTACTGCACAGACTCTGGCTCCGAAATTACAAAATGGCAGCACCTGAATTCGGAATATTTTGACTTATGTACAGTGGGAGCAAGTGCAGACATGTGGTCCATCTTTATGTACAGCCTATGGTGTCAACCTATGGTATCAGCCTATAAGCACTTGAAGAATGAAATCCTCCTTGACAATATAAAGCTAGTGTTACTTATCTCAGTTAAAGGGTCTATAGAACATATGATTTGTACACAAGGTTTTGGAAATAATGTATAATGTAATACATTATCTTTAATAGACACATGGTATGGTAATAACTAAATAAGTGGATTTGTTTTATATACCCCCACAAAATACTGTTACCATGTCATCTAGATGCCCATCGTGTGTGTGTGTGTGTGTGTGTGTGTGTGTGTGTGTGTGTGTGTGTGTGTGTGGGTGGTTGTGGTGTGGGGTGTGTGTTGTGTGTGTGTGTGTGTGGTGTGTGTGGGTGGTGTGTGGTGTGTGTGTGTGTGTGTGTGTGTGTGGTGTGTGTGTGTGTGTGTGTGTGTGTGTGTGTGTGTGTGTGTGTGTAGTGTCACTAACAGGCCCTCTGTCTTCCCTTCCCCAGGACAACACAACCTCTACATGGTGATGGAATTGTACCAGGTGGAGAGATGTTCTCCCACCTAGGGAGAATTGGCAGTTTAGGTTAGTGTCTGCAATGGAGTTAACGTAAGCCTCAGCCAGAAGCAATGTAAGGCACTACGAGGTAACTTGTGAGCTCTGTACTCTCAATTTAGCTCTGTTGTCCTCTATTTTAATCTCTTGTAGTCAATTTTATTTTATACAACTTTGTTCTTTTCAGGTCTGTTTAAGCTATGTTGACCTCTGTACTGTACTCTCCACTAACTGTCTCTCTCTCTCTCTCTCTCTCTCTCTCTCTCTCTCTCTCTCTCTCTCTCTCTCTCTCTCTGTGTGTGTGCAGTGAACCTCACGCTCGGTTCTATGCTGCTCAGATTGTTCTAACCTTTGAGTATCTGCACGCTTTGGACCTGATCTACAGAGACCTGAAACCTGAAAATCTGCTCATAGACCAACAGGGCTACATACAGGTAAACAACACCTGATGCAATAATATTCAAAAGCTGATCATAAACAAATTACTCAAAATGTCTGTATGTGATGATTTGTCTGCAAAGGCCTGCATTAGGTCTTAATTAATCTTTATATTGTACATCAGTGGGAGTTCCCAAGTGTTGTAAATAAGATGTTAGCATTGCACATATGTATTTAGAACACTGATTAGACAATTTCACCAGAACTACTTAGTAAGTGTCCCTTAACAGGTTTTAATGAAAATACTACAGCATATCAGAATCGGGTATTCAACCAGACCATGGTATAAATGATGAATAGATTATTGTAAGGCATTTTATGGTGTTACCTCTCAGTTGAAGGGTAAAAGGAAGTTACAGTAAACCATAGCGCTTTTATTGTTAGGGGAATAAAGAGTTGTAATGACTGGCCATGGCTGTGTTGTGGTTTCAGAAAGTGAGACGTGCAGTTTTGTCTATGTTTCTGCATTGGAAGCCTGTGTTAACTTTATTTATTTAGTCAAACCCAAGTCTGAGCAACATAATAAACCCTCTGTAACATTTTTTTATTCAATGAACTAATTGATGAATTTACTTTAAAATTGCAGCAGCTTTAATATTAATTGGCCAAGTAATCCGCTCTGGTGTACAGCAACTAACATTAGCCAAGTAATCTAGCTAGCTAGCTAATGTTTGCTGTTGATGCAAGATGTAGTTCACCACAGCATCCCATTCCTCAACATTTTACAAAAAAATATTCAGCGATTTGCTGCAAGCTCGATCTGAGTGGCTCGGGATAGTTATGAAATGTTATACAATATCTTGTTACCATTGGAGTATCTCTGTAGAACTGTATCAGTTACATAAAGTAACAGGGAAGATGTAAAATATGTGTACAATTTACAGATAATTAATTTACTTAAAAAGAAAAAAACTGGATATTATTTTATTTGGACAATTATTGGTTATTTTCACAGTCGTCATAGAGTCATTGGGATGCCAGGACAAAACGTAACGCAGCTTTATAGTTGAGTCCACGGGGAATCAAAGAGAGTGGGTTCAGCTCTGTTTTCCATACAACTCGTTGCATGCAGTTTAGCAATGCATTGCATGAAAATAAGATGACAGATTATTTAAAAAAACAGAACATTTTTAAATGTATTGGTGCATATTTTAAAAGATGGGTGGCCCAGAAATACAAACAATATAAGTGTGTTTGCCCCACCCCTCAATCCGTGATCTCACACATACGTAAAAGTGTCTAGAAACTATCAGCAACTACCCAGAGAGTGCACAAGCGCAACTAGGATGCCAGTGTGTATTTTGCAATTGCTGAGTTGTGTGCTGGCACACTGAGGCTGTCTTGTAGCTCGGATTATGCTGCCCTCTACTGGCAAACAGTCAAATAACAACAGAGGAAAATTCCATTGTTTCCCTAAGATCCTTGCTCTACTCCCTCTCTGTTCCCCTGTCAATAATTTGTCTCCTTTCTGCCGCCTTTCATCTGCTAAAACTCAGCCGGGCACTTTGAGATTGTGTCTGCTTATTTTGTTTGTTTTCTTACTCTCGTTCTCATTATTTGTCATTGCTCTTTCTTTTCTCCTCTCAGGTGACAGATTTTGGGTTTGCCAAACGTGTAAAGGGCCGGACCTGGACACTGTGTGGCACCCCAGAATATCTGGCCCCAGAGATTATTCTCAGCAAGGTGAGTCACCATAGTTTTTATCGTGTGAACTGTCCGCTGTGTTTCCTTTCAAAACAAGAAATTGTGCTTTTAAACAGACAATGATACCAATTTGTTGCACAACACATTACAACACTTGTCTTCCAGGATAGTTGTTCATTTGAAGAATTATAACACATGGTTGCTGTTACTTCAGTTGTAGTGGTATTTATGTTCCTACCAGCCGGAGGATGTTGATTTAGGATTTCATACCACGCTGGGCATGTGGGCTAAAGGAGCATCTATGGAGTGCACACAACTCAGATGTTCCTCAAAACAAGATGTAATCAGTGAAACACGCATTAAAGGACATTTTTAAAATGTGTAACATGCTGTTGTTAACTACTGCATTTGACAGTTTATCAGGTGGGGGGGGGACAAAGCTGTGGAAATATTTGTCAAGGTTCGACTAGATGTTCTTTGGTGCTATGTAAATACGTGTGACGATCATCATGTAAGATGCCCTTTAATAGTTCTCATCTTCATAAAATCACACTTTTTTTTCACTAATTCATTACTGCTAACGACATGCTGTATGTAACAATCATATATTTTCCCTCTGAACCTTTAGATAGGTTGCACAGACTATGTTAGAAAAATAAGACGTATAGGATTAGGAAAGCACCGAATCGAGATTTTTGGGGTTCGGCCAAATACCGAATCCAATGGTTAAATCTTAAATTGATTACCGAATCCTACTCCCATCCTCAGTCCGTTAACACAGTAAGCACATTATTGAAGTAAACAACGTCCACAGCAGTGTATTGTTAATTTTATTTTATTTTAACTGTAAAAAAAAAAATAATACTAGGCAACATTATGCCAGGGAGGCATGTGGAAAAAACTAGTTTGACAATTACCATAGGCCTATGTTTACCCTATCTCAAGAGCCAATCAATATCCAGATATTAGCCTTTTAGATTTATAATCCCATAAAGTAGGCTACCCCCAGGTGTAGGGCTTGCAAAGCTGCTAATGGTCGTCTGGTTAAGTTCTTAGCTGTGACTTTGCCGTACCTGAAGTTGCTGCATTTTGGCTGCTGTCAGTAGATTCCTTCTTGCACAACTCGGATTCTTTCGGATGTTTCATATGCAAATGTTTTAACATCAGCGATGCTGTGCATTTTTTTTAGGGTCCTTACCACCACAAGACAAATGGGCATTACATATGGAACATGTAGATCGACCGGAATCGCCTTCTTTTGACTGAAAGTACTGCCAAACAACACTTTTTCTGCTTGCGACTTCCATTTTCACTGTCTCACAGCCTACTGCATTGAACGGTCCACCTACGCAAACACCTTCCCATAATCAACGGCGGCGTCATCACGTCGAACAGCATAGCACTTAGGGCTCAGATCAGTGGAAAAAAAACTCTAAGGTTCGGCAGAAACCGGACCCCGTTAAAAAGCCCAATATTCACGGAATCCGAAGCCAAATCCTGGATTTGGTGCATCCCTGTATATAATGAATGAAGTTTAACAACTCCCAAAAAAAAAAAACCATTTTTAAAAACAACTTTTAAAATATTCTCTTGATTAACTGTCTATAATAATCTCTTCTTCTTCTTTCTCCTTTCCTCCTTCCTTGTTACATCCCCCAGGGGTATAACAAGGCCGTAGACTGGTGGGCGCTGGGCGTACTCGTCTACGAGATGGCAGCAGGGTACCCGCCTTTCTTTGCTGACCAGCCCATTCAGATCTATGAAAAGATCGTATCAGGGAAGGTGAGCCTGACTCTCTGATTACCAGTATGTCCTGCATTTAATATCTGTTTGTAACATTTGGAGTACCCACACCTCATCCACAATCCCTGACTTCTTTTTTTCTGGTTCATTATAGAAAATGTTTCAATTTTCGGAATAAACAAAAGTGTTAGAATTACTCCTCAGCGGCAATTTCAATTCTGGGTCAAGCATGCCTCTGTACACTTTGTGGTACTTAAGATAATACAGTATGATATGCAACTCCAATTTAGAAAATACTGCCTTCTGTCTTATTTTACTCTGATGGCTGATTTGACTTTTTCAGTTAAGCTGATAAAGACACAATCTGTTAGATTTCAGCCAAATGCATCTCTATTTTGTCCTAATAATGTACTTTTATTTATGGAGACACTTTGTAATGATGTTGCATGTCAGGGTTGCACACAGTAACTGACTGAGCGTTAACAAGGCATTCGCAATCTCAGCCACACTTACCTGCTTTATTGTAGGCTAAAATAAAAATAAAAAGTTTGTGCCAAGTAGATTTGACCAAGGAAAAACCCATTACAGGCTATATCACACACAACTGTAATAGATGTCATGTAGTGACTTTCAGTTTAATTATTCTTGTGTTATATCAAACAGCCGGAGAATAAAATTTGAAATTTATTTGAAAGTACATTTTTGTTTCAGCACATTTTGCATTTTTTTCCCCAACATTATTTGTCAATCCACACTCACTCACACCTAGAAACTGACTAGTTGAGGGAAGTGAAGCATTAGTTACGTACTCTCTCTGTACAGATGTATTTAAATTGTGAGAGATTCATAGACTGCATCGCCTCGTTCTACTGCTGCCTCATTCTTCTTCTTGCCTTCTGTCTCAGGTGCGTTTCCCATCTCACTTCAGTTCAGACCTGAAGGACCTCCTGAGGAACCTGTTACAGGTAAAAGCAAATATCTCAGTCATGCTGATGTTGAGGCTACCTTTACTTTGTTGTGTGTATGGAATTTGTTCTAATGTAAATGTGAGAAAAATGTATCGCCGTTCTCCTCAGGTGGATCTAACAAAACGTTACGGCAACCTCAAGAACGGGGTCAACGACATCAAGGGACACAAATGGTTTGCAACCACTGACTGGATTGCCATCTACCAGAAAAAGGTAAGCGTGATTTTGGGTGTAAACTTTGTACATGTGTTACCTTCCCTTCTGTAAAGTTCTCTCCTTAACTGGCTCTTTTAATTGTCTTCAGGTGGAAGCTCCCTTCGTCCCCAAGTTCAAAGGACCAGGCGACACCAGCAACTTTGACGACTACGAAGAGGAGGAGATCCGCGTCTCTTTCAATGAGAAATGTGCCAAGGAGTTTGCGGAGTTCTAGAGCTAGAGAGTGAGAGTGGAAGAAAGAAGGAAGTAGGGAAAGTCAAAGGTAGGCTGGTCAAGTGGGAGACGTAAGGAGAGAGTACTGTCTCCTGTCCAATCACAAGCACCAGCTACAGCTACAAAAAAGGGAGGGGGGAATGGGATAGAGAAGGGAAAAAGAGCAAGGACACTGACAACCAGCAGTGTTGCCTTTTCTGTTGCGTTTCTGTTGTATTTTATTTATTATTCTGTCTTATTTATGAATCCCTTTACAATGAAGGTGTGCTTCAGATTCATGAGTGTTGGGAACCCCACTTATTTAGAGTTGCCTCTAGACATTTTCACCCAAGATCTGCCCTGCTCTTTTATTGTTGCATTCATCATTTAGTCACTTTTGGGCCACATCACAGAGAAATCAGTGAGTCTCTTCTAATCTCCTGCAGTCTGTTGGTCATCACATGAAGTCCATTGAGTCATACAAGTTGAGGTCTCAGTCTGCACAAAGCTTTCTTAAATTTGAACTGATAACTGGCTAACTTGCTCTTTCTTTGGTGAGCAAGAGGAGCATCAAAGTGAACGTTTAATGAAATGAATCACACTCATTTGCTTTTAGATAACTTATATTTTGCAGTCCTTTTTCTTTTGAATATTTAAACCTTCACGGTTTCATATCATAGACAGCATACATTGAATCACTGGCATGATTGGCCAAAAGAAAAATATAAAGATGATGCATTGTGTGCTCAAACAAGTTTTGGTCAGAGACAAATGGCACTTGTTACTTGTAACTAGATAGTAGTAACAACAATGAAATCGTGTCAGGCTAACAAACAAGGAAATTTGGATATGGGAACGTAAATATCTCAGTTTTAATGGTGTTTTGAAGGAACACCATAACATAATGGTATCTCAGGTTTGAACATATCATTTAATAAGACATTTTATCAACATATAGCATTGAGATTAGCAAGTAAGAATACTTAGTTATGATATAGATTTGGGAATTCAAAGTTCCGGTTAGCACTAAGAGGAACATGTGGGAATACTAAGACTTTTGGTTAGCGTATTCCACAGTTTCCCCTTCCATAAGATTTGGTTTTGCTGACTCAACACCTCTGTTTGGTATTAAAAGCAGTCACTGTCTCTGCTCAGAGCTCACTTACTAGTCAAGTGGATGTGGCATTTTGAACCAACCATTTGGCCTTTCCAACTCCAACTAAGGGAGCCTATCTGAGGCAGACTGCTTCTGGCTGGTGGTCAATGGAGCACTTTGACCAGTCAGTGAAGGCAGTCTGGATAGTGTGCTTTATGGTCTTTTATAGAGACCTGTGTTTATGTATCTCCCTAGCACCCAGTTCTATTCTGATCACTTGCAAAGTTGGACCACACTCCATGTGACAGTCTTACATGTGACAGCAAACTCGTCTTTTAATCTCTGTGTTTACATGCACAGTTTAACTTAAATTTGTATGTGGCGGTGATGATGATGTAAAGATGACTGCTACTCCATTGAACAAGTTTAAGGTAGTGCACCTGGAGTTAATTAGAACTAGTACTAAGAAGAGACAAAAATTATCTTAGTGCACGACACATAGCTTTTCAGGTCTTCAATGCCTCTTTATAGCTCCTGAGCTATGATGGCAAAGGACTCAAGCAATGCCCAAAATGGTGGTCATTGTAGGATTTGGTCATTCAGAATTTATAAAACAAGACAAAGTGACACTGGTGTCTGTTTCAAACATTCATATGCCTTTTTCATAGCTGTTTAATGTGCCACCATAATGAAGATATTCTATTTTGGTTCAAACAGGTGCTCTGTTTTTCTGCGATTGCTTTAAAATCCAGATATTTTTGATTCACACGAGTCCTTCCTGTCCAAAACAGTTTAGATATAGGGAAATATAGTACAACATGTACAGTACAACTGTGCTGTAATATTACAGGCCCCAGGTTTACTGTTTGGTAATTTGATTGAAAGACAAATTAGCTTCTGAATATGCACCATGTCAGCACAGCATTAGAAGAATTAATGAAGGTCTTAAAGGGCCACTCATTCAGTATTGCACTTCCATGAAACTTGCAAGAGACTTGGAGCAGAGGCCTAGATATCCAAACTATTATGCCGTGTTCACGTCATATGGGATGGACGGTAGCAGTGGGAAAGATGAATCTTTCCCATTGATTAGTCAACTTGCGAGCGTTGACACCATCTGACAACTTTTCACAGGCTGAGGAGTACTGCACATTACTAGTTAACTGACTTTGCATGTAAAATCAATGCTGTCCAGGACCCCTCTGATGGGGCCTCAAGATGAGATAAAGAAACAGGATTCATCTAAAGTCCCTTCATAGTGTCAGCTGATATTGTGCTTTAGCAATGTGTATATTCCCAAACAAAGTTAATTTTACACAAATTACCACAAACTAACTCCCTCAGTGACCCTGGGGCTTTTGGGGATCTGGGACCCAGGCAATGAGTTGCCCTCATAGACTGGTTGGTGATACAGCTTCGCCAAAGTCCAGTAAAAAGGTTTTTGACAGGTTTTCTGTTGAAGAACTTAGTCACATACAAGGCAACGGACTTGTGACCAAAAGGGTCCATCCTCTCCCCTGTTAACCCCTACTTTTCACATTCATCTTTCTCATTAAGAGAGGTGAAACAGTTGGAAGACATTTCATTGATCAATCTGAAGTCAAAATCATATTGGCAGATAGACGGCCCTGAGCTGCAAGGTGGATACATACCTACTTGTAGTGGGTTATTATGGACTTATTTACCAACGTTTTTTTTTATTATTATTATTATGACATTGTTGTAAACCACTTGTTGAGACTTCACATTCGCTGTATTTCCTCCATGTCAAGTTTAATGTTGACTATATCATCATGGACAAAATGTTTGAAGTTATGATACAATATTAGTCTGTGTCTCCTCGATGTTTTTTGCAGTAATACAACTTCCTCTTAATGCAGGCACAATGCTGGTACATACTGTCGCACTTTTTAGGGAAATGAGACCCCAATGTAAACCATGTTAACCCCCGCCACACACACATACACACTGACACACTGCAAAAGAAAGCGTTTAAGTCACGGGAATAGTGACATAAAAACACGAAGTGTAATATTTTGCAACATGAGTATCATTCCAATAAAGTTTTACTTGTAAAATTCTACAGAACTTGGGTGTGCTTCCTGGGTGTGTTTATTTGATAGTTCAGCTGCCGCGAGTTTGGGAAAGAGTGAATTTTAAGAGACGAAACATGTGAGAGTTGTAGCCTGGAGGTCAGACATCCATCATCACTGCCGCCTGATGCGGAATGGAGCCGCCATCCACCCATCTGTTGACCGCACGGCTCAATCTGATTCGCCTTAACGCCTAAAAACACGACTCTCAACAACTCAACCATCTCCTCTGCTCTATGGTTGGACTGCGCGTTGGTGTTTCTTTGTGTTCAAATCAGATGTTAAAAACGAGACTATCACGAACAAAGAAAATCGCTCCGCTGCGTTAAAAGATAGACAATTCCACCTTAAATGCCATTTGCGTCTGTGGCGGAGACCTAGGCGCCATCTTCGGTCCACCTTAAGCGCACAATGTGGCCAACGAACGAAAGCGTACACCAGCCAGGCTTCCGTCCTCATTTTCCAGCCGGGGATCGCACTCTGGCTTCGCAGCTTTGACACAGCGTCACTTGTGAAACAGCACAGGGGGAAAAGACGCACACGGGCCAAACCCCATCCGCACAAGCAGGAGAAGATGTCCGATCCCAATAAGTACCGAGAGTGGATCCTGGAAACAATCGACTCTCTCCGCTCGAGGAAAGCCCGTCCGGATCTGGAGAGGATTTGTCGAATGGTCCGGAGACGACACGGGTCTGACCCGGACCGAACCAGGACAGAACTGGAAAAACTGATTCAAGAGCAGACGGTGCTCAAAGTTAGCTACAAGGGGTCCATATCGTACCGAAATGCGGCAAAGGTGCAGAGGAAAAGCAGAAAGAAGAGTGAGTTTACGGCCGCTGGCAGCAGTAGCAGCAGCAGCAGCGCGGAGGCAGCGAGGGAGCGGACCAAACGCGACCAGATGAACAACAACGGCGACAGTGCGCACAGCTTCACGGACCAGGAGGAGGGAGAGGAGGACTCGGAGCCCAGCCCAGATTCCCACACTCAAACACCAGCCAGCACAACCGAGAAAAAGCTCAAGCCTGCCCCCAGCCCGAGTAGCGGAAACGGGTGCCTCAGTTGTGGCGCAACAACGGGCTGCGCTGTCGGGAGCTGCTGTAAAGAGGAGAAAGCAAGTGCACCGACAGACAAGGGATTAGGACCGCAGGGAGTGCGGAACTGCCCTTCGCCCGGTCTCTTTCACAGAACAAACGCACACGGCAGCGGTGATGCCAGCAAGTTATCACCGAGCAAAGCCGATGCAGTTTGCGGAGAAAAAGAGTCGTGTTTGTCCGGTGATGACACCCAGAACAAAACTTGCTCTAGGAGCGTCGGCAGCCTCCCGCAACAACAGAGACAGAAGCAGACTGAGCTCCTCAAGCCAAAACTTCAACTTGGAGGAGGGGGCGTCAAAACTGCGGGGAACCCCGCCAACTCTGACCTGGGCGACAGATTGGTGGCTTCTGTTCGCAGCCTGTCCGAGAAGAGCATGCGAGGCGGCACCGCGACCAGAGGCCACGTGAAGCCGCTCGGGTTGAAGGAGATTTTGGGCTATCTGAGCAGCCAGGACCGGCTGTCGGAGGAGAAGCTGACCCGAGGCAAAGTCAAAGTGGTCATGGAGAGAGAGGTGGCGAGGGGCAGGCTGCGCATGAGCCGCTGCGGGAACATCACTCTTCCTCTGAGGGGGATGGTGGTGGAGAAGCCGATGCCGAAGAATGCGTCCGCTGACCGTCTTGTAAAGAGCGCACTGCAGGACATGCACACTGAGAAAAAGGTGGGCGCTGCACTGCTAACTCAGTATTTCCAACACGTCCCGGTTGTACAGGGAGCCGAACAGCGCTGGCTTGATGGCTTGCTGATAAATTAATGATCACCGGTTAAAACCGCGCACACGGCACCGGGATGCGCTCGGCTTCCCTCCTCAAATATGTTTGTTTCTTGTTCAAACCCGATGTTTAAAATGCCAAAGTGTTTAGGGGGGATCTTCCACATTTAGGAAGATAGAGTAATTGGAGTTTCATTAATTGTCTGCGGGATGCGAGCATGTGTGTGTGTGTGCCTGTTTTGCGTGCGTGTGTGTGCGCGTGTGTGCACGTGCGTGCGCGTGCGGCTCTGCTTCCAGCACAAAGGAGCAGGCGGCTCCGGAGCGGCTTCCCCGGCTCCTATGAGTGCGCGCACCATTAGAGCATGGATCTCTACATGGATCGAGCACGGCCTGGTTCTTGTTGTCGGTGCCACATCACTACATGTGGTCAATAACATTCGATTTCTCTCTCATGAACTTTAGCTGCGCCGACCAGAGCGCGGATGTCTGGGCCTGCAGCGCAGTAGGCGGTGTCCGCCTAAACTTGAGACGCGCCGCTGCCGCTCTCCTCTGGGCGCTGCTCGGTCGCGCAGACTCAGCCCCAACAGCCGACAGTCACGTTTGTTCATGTAGCACCTCGGCTATATTTCATTTTGTGCGGCGCGTTTTTGACCCCGTAGTTTTCTTTCTCTCTTCCCCTCACATCTTTCGTTTCGTACCTCATAAAATCCTTTGTATCATTGAGTAGGCTAAGTACGCGGCTGTCGGTATTTCTGATGACCTATCTGTGTTTTTCTCTAAGTGAGAGGTGTTTGTCATCTAGCTACTTATTTATATAGACTACTGTTTAAAGCTCTGATCAGCTAGGTGACGATGAGTGCAACCTGAAGAATGAGAACTTCGCTCAAACTCAAGTGTTGCCCATTCATCTCCGAGGATCAAAGATGTGCGCTATCGCCACTTCCTTGTGTTGAATGGAGACATTTTTTTAAATATATATAAATCACTTTATCTTTCATTGCAGCCGCCCTCCCCCTCTCTCCATGAGAATGAGCCGATGGAAACAGCCAGTGAAGAAGAGGAACGGGAAGAGAATGAGGAAGAGGAGGAGGAAGAGGAGGAGGATCCCAGGAGTTCTGAAGAGGAAGGAGGACCACCCCCGGTAGCCATGACAACCGAACAAGAGCTCATTGAGAAAACTACAGAAGATGCTGAGGTCCAGACAGCATCCAAGCAGGAGAGCCCCCAGCAGCAGCACTTAGGTAAAGGTGTGCGTGCGTGCGTGCGTGCGTGCGTACGTCTGATTTAAAGGCTCTCGTTACCGCTAACCTTCCTCTGTTAAACCGCAATTTCACCACTGTGGGACAAATAAAGGTTTTCTTATCTTATCTTAACAGTAGGGGAGACGTGATGGTATAACACCATTTTGAATTTAGCACAAAAAAACAATTGCTGTGAGTGTGCACGTGTATTTTATGAAGGAATGTGAGTGCTTGTTTCACATAAGGTTCAATCACTGGCACAGTTGTGGCAAATGTAGATGGATTCCCTTTGGTTGCAGGCTTTTTGGTCCCAGGCTTACAATGTAGCCTACTACGCATTTAATGAACTACAGTAACACACAACTACCCCCACCCCAAGCACCATTACACAGCTAACTGTTTTAGCACTTGGGTTTAAACAGGCATTAATGCAAAGCATCAAATTAAACAACAAAAACTGTTACTTTAGTTTGTGTGAGTCAACCACTGTATCTACAATACAAGGCAAAAAATTCTCTTTGTTTTTTTTGCTACTTCACCTGAATGCTCTAAAAGGAAATGGGAGTGCACATATGAATGACAATACTGCAGCAAATTGGTCATCTAACCCATTTTCACAACATTCCCCAGTCTCCTCTAGTGTCATGGCTACTACTACTTTCTTTTTTTTAACTTTTTAAATGGATCTCTAACTTTAGTACTTTTGGTGGAAAATGTTTTCTAAAACTTACTAATGTACTTAATTATATTCTTACATAATTATTTTACTATTGACCTCATTAATAGTTATTTAAATATAACTGTTTTTGTTTTTTTTGTAATTTGTTTTTGATGTGGAACACACTATTTTGTGACTTTTTTTTAATTACTTTTTAAATACATTTTGTTGTATGTCTGTTTAATTTGTAATATGAATACTATGGTTTATTATACATTTTGACTACTAATACTACTACTACTACTGTTACTACTACTACTGTTACTACTACTACTACTACTACTGTTACTACTACTACTGCTGCTACTACTACTAATAATAATAATAATAATAATAGAAGAAGTAAAAGCTGGTCTTTAATTTTTTCTCTTCACTCTTTTTGTCTGGGTTTGGCTGCTGGTCACACAGGCATGTGCGGGCTTGATTCCCCCACCAGGACGCCGCGTCCACCTGTTCAGGGAGCTTCCCTGGCACAATGTACCAGCACACACTTGGACAAGAGAGCTGTCGTCCCTGATCAGCTTTATACAGAGACACAAGTAAGTGCAAGCATGTGCTTCTGTCCTGTTGCTTTTGATTGTTGTATAATGTTCCATGCATTATCAAAACAGGTCAAGATGACTCTAACGCCAACCATGAAATACAGCGCCCTACGTTAGAGTCTGACTGGGGGCCTTTGATGCATCTCTCCTGTCATCTCTCTACTAGTGTCTTTAATAAAGCCTAAAAATGCCCCAAAATATGTTCTAAAATCCTATCCCACATCTCAAATCCCTTAACCAGTGATGGGACAAGTATTAAGATCATTTACCTTATTAAAAGTACTACTATGATGTATAGGAATTGTGGGTGATATAGTAGTTGTTGTTTTGTCATGATGCGTGACACAGTCAGCTCCTTTCATCTTTGAGTTTAGGTGGAGGTCATATAACTCTGATGCTCTCAACATGATATCGCCTCTGGCACTCTTTCTAGTGACTTTGGCTTGTTCCACGGAGCAGACATCTTGTTTTTGTCATGTTCATTTATTTGCATCTTTGTTTGACTCCCTCTCTTCTCTCTACCTACATAATCAGCATGACAGAAACAACCACACCTCCTCAGGCTTTAACAGTGAGTTCTGCTTTTTCAGATAATATCAAAGTCTGTGTGTATGTATTTGGTTTCTAGCAATGTTGACAGGTAATCAGAATGTACTTAATTGTTTTTCCATCGTAGGCATGGAGTCTAAAATGGAGGTGGGAGTGTCGTCCTGCCTGCTCACACCCACTGCCTCCCCGAAAGACTCTGCCACATCTGAGGAGCGAGGGATGAATGGAGTCAGCAGTGGAGGGTGAGTACAGCAGAGATCTGGAGACACTGGAGAGTGGTAGTGTCTGCTCCCTTCTTACCTCACCCCTCTTATCATTACCTAAGTTAAGTAAGATGCAGAAGCTTATTTACACATCCAGCAATTACGGAGCAACATTATTATGTCTTATAGCCGTGTTTCTGGCCACCTAATAAATGTGAGGCCAATATTTACTCTCTTTTAGCTCTGTTTTTTTTCTCTACCAACTCATGAGGGAAATATCTGATTCTTTAGCTGCTGAATGCTCCGCTATGTTCACCCGCTAGCGGCTAATTCTGCTTGTCTGCTGTCTGGTGCTCAGCAGGTAGTGCACAGAGACTTTTCAGAGCTTTTCAACGCTTTCACATTGTCCCACTTATACATTTTTATAATTAAATTATTGATTATAGCCGCTATAAGTAAAGTGTGTCTGGGAATTAAAAAAGAAAAAAAACAATGCGTAATATCTGATTCTCCTGTTTACACTGACAATGACAACAATGTGCAGTAACATCACCAAAAACATGGAAATCACAGTGCTCCCATTCCAATAAACCAACACTTATAACAATAACACAGGAAAAAAACACCCATTATTTGTCAGCTTTCAATTTTCAGCTCTGAAATGACTTTACAAGTTACAAATTTTAACATCCTCCTGCCAGTTTTGTAACGGGCCAACAACCCTTTACTAATCTCTCTAGGTCTGAGGGGACCAGTGGGAGCCCGGTGGACTGGACGGTGTCTGATGTGGTCAGTTATTTCACAGCGGCAGGTTTCCCCGAGCAGGCTGCTGCCTTCAGGACCCAGGTGAGCCTGTTATCCCATTTAACAACCACTAGAGGCCGCCAGAGACAGGAATAATGGCTGTACTTGAACCTTTAACGGTTGTAACCTACCCTTTGCTCTCTTCATTAGGAAATCGATGGCAAGTCTCTTCTCCTCATGCAACGTAACGATGTTTTGACTGGCCTTTCGATCAGACTCGGCCCCGCCCTTAAGATCTATGAGCATCATGTAAAGGTTCTGCAGAAAACACATTTTGAGGATGATGACTGTTGACAATAAAAATGCACACTCAGACTGTTATGTCTGTATCGACACATAGCTCAATTAATCCTTTAAAAATGTATGCATGATATACAATACACTTCACTTTTTATATCATGTCAAACAGCACCACACATACACGCGCACACACACACACACACACACACACACACCTAGTTTTCTCTGCCTCTGGTCCTCTGCAACTGCTCTGGTTCAGAAACAACACACAGAAGTGAGCCTGGATTTCCTGGACAACAGGGATTTTCTGCCAAACCGAGCACACGTGTTGGAGGGAGAAAGTAGACTCATACAATTTTAAGATACAGGGGTTGAAAAAGAAAAGTCATGCAATCATGCATCCTTTTTTATTTCCAATGATCAAGCACTTTCTCAACTAAACTGAAAGATGGTTTGTTTTTAACTTGTTATTTTGTACTGACCTTTATGCACATTTTGAAGAAGGCCTGGGTAATTCTGGATGGAAGACAATTTCCTTTTGTTCTTCTGGAGCTGTGGTGCAAGGGTTTCTCACTTGTGGCTGTGTGTTTGTCATTGCACACATACTGTATGTGTGTGGCAGCCATGACAGAGCATGTTGGATTGATCAGAAACAAATTAGAAGTTGACCAGATTAAACACATTCCCGGAAGTTGATGCGGATGGTTGGGATGCTCACCCGTCAAATATCCGTCCTGTACTGTATGTCAGGCTACAATCCGGTCCAGGGTTCACGGCCATGTATGGAAAGGCCGCAGGTCAAAGCAATAAGCTGATAAACTAATTTCCCTACTAAATGAAATTAAGACTGGGGATGGTAAAAACATGGCTGACCGAGCAACTGCATTAAACAGCTCAGCTCGTTTCACTTCAGCAGAAAATGTTTGCCTGCTGTAAGGATTGAACTATTACAAATACATTTTTCCTGAAAAAGTTCAGCAAAGAGATTACAGTAAGAATACAGAAACGTCCATTGAAATAAAAATCATAGAGCTGAGATGTTGTGGCTTCTTAATGTGGCAGGACCTGTCAGTCAGGCTCAGTATAGTATCTTCGGACAAATGAAAACGACTGACAATGTCCTCACTGCTGTGTATTTCCTGAAAAAGTGTTTTTTGGGGTTAATCAGCAGGTGTCACTTATTGGTACGATGGAAACCTAACTCTTAGTTCAGAGTAAGCTTGGAGTAGAACGACTAGGTTTTTAGGCTTAAAATAAGTCTAACACGACTTACTTACTTACTTACTTACTGCCCGTCACCCCTACCAGGGTATGGGCCGCCAACAACAACAACAACAGCTCTCCAGAGTCCTCTGTCCTGGGCCATTTTCTCTAACTGGTTCCAGGTGTAGCCCATCTTGGTGGTGTCAGCCCCGCCAGGTGTTTCTTGGCCGACCTCTCTCCCGCTTGCCTTGTGGGTTCCACCGCAACGCCTGCCTAGTGATGCTGGTTGGTGGTTTTCGTAGGGTATGCCCTATCCAACACGACAGACCAGTCTAAAATATCTTCATAAAACTGGCTTCATCGGCTGCAGAAATGTTGATCAAACATGCTAGCTAACCGTACTGAAATCAGCAGAGCAATCAATTCTCAACTAAATATTATGATGTATATTTTATTAATCAGTCCATTTTATCAGCCTTCATCTGTAAATTATTTAAAAAAAAAAAGATCTAAATGAAAGATGTTATTGCAGGGTAAAGCTGAGTCAATCAATTAACTAATCTCACACCACCAGCATTTTAAACTGGTTTACCGGTCAAATCTTAGAAACCAAATGCTGTCATGATCGCATCTCTCATTCCCACCTTCACTGTAAGGGCACACATTCCAGTTTTGGCATCTCCTCTGTGCATGCATTTTCATATTTGTATGTTTGTATTCCGTTATTTCAGCATATCGGTTTTGTTTTATGAAGGTTTTGAGTCCACTCTCCACTCCCTGATGTTCACATCAATGTTTCTTTGTGTATTTAAACCTCCTCTACCTCTCTCCCCTCCTTTTTCCCTTCCCTTTCACTTTCTTTGCAACTTCCAATAACACATTTTCAAGTTCTTCCACTTAGTTGAAGCTGCATGCTGCGGTATTCGTTGCCCCCGTTAGCATTCAGATCATGTCGTTCTCATTAGTCAAATTATCACAAGGGTATTGTAAAGTGTGTCTATGATCTTGTTAAAAGACAATTTTATCAATAAAAGTTTGAATTAAAATATCACAATTTGTCCATTCAGAGAGAGATAGAAAGAAAGAGAGTGTGTGTGTGTGTGTGTGTGTGTGTGTGTGTGTGTGTGTGTGTGTGTGTGTGTGTGGGTGTGTGGTTGTGTCGCGGGGGCGTGTGTGCGTGTGCGCGTTGTGCGCGTTGTGTGTGTATGTGTGTGTGTGTGTGTGTGTGTGTTGCATGTATAAATAATGTACATGTTTGTGAGGGTTGTGTCTGGTACACACACAGACACATGTGCACATGTAGACTGTGTGAGGGAGGGAATCCAGCAACAAAGCAGCTGGGTTACAGCAGCTACAACCTTCAGCCACAACGGCAAGGAGTCGAAGGAGGAAAGACCATACTGCATTTTAGAAAAGATAAGACTTATCCAGATGTGACGGATGAAACTTTAAGTCATTTCTTTTGTGGAAAGAGGCTCTATACAGCATTTATTTTGACCCATAAATATTTCAGAGTAAGCCTGGAAGTATTCTCCACGATTAGCCAGGAAATGTGCCTGCATTTGCTGGTAAGAAGCAGGGGGAGGAGGGAATATCACGCTATATCTGTCCTGGGACACTCTCCAAGGTAAGTGCTCGGGATCTGTGTGCGTGTGTGTGCGCGTGTGTGTGTGTGTGTGCGTATGTGTGTGTTTGTGTTTGTGCGCGCGTGTGATGGGTTACAAATAAGACAGAGAAGCAGATTGGAATATTTATACCTTCACTGAAAAAGTAAACATGCTGACAGGTTGCAGCTCCCATAAACATGTTGGTTCAAGAACAAAAGACTGAGACTCTCTGCTTGGAACTTGGCTCCAGGAAGACCAAAACCACACCAGGGCAGTTCAGGTCAGCCAGAACCTGAAACCTTTGGCAATGATCACAGCAGAAATCAGACTATACAAGAGCAGCACCTGAAAGCACCACAGTAAACAACTGCAGAGGACAGTGAGTGGGCAGATCTAGTGTTAAAAACATTGGATATCTAACAAGATCAAGGAGACCAGTCATGCCAGGCTCTGGAGAAGCAGAGTGAGTGAAACAGCTGCATGTGGACGATATCTAGTATTGTCATACTAGATACAGTGATTTGTTTGTGGCATAAAACTGGTGCTAACTTATCAATGTGCAAGTTGCATGTGCAGGTAATCAAGTTTAATAAATATACAAAATATGGTTTACATTAAAGTCAAAATGATTGAAAAATATAGAACAATATGTTTTTATGTGTCCAAGCTCATGTAGTTGCTATGCACAGAGCTAAGGAGAGTCTAAATACAGCTCTGTGTCACATGAGGAAATTAGAGCTACAAGTGCAGAGCCTGCATGTGAGAGAGTCATAATGTGTCTCTTGTTTGGAAGCCCAAAGGGAGAAGATTTCTCCACTGCCATCCTGAAACAGAAACACAGACCGAACAGACTCATTGTGGACGAAGCCCTCAATGAAGACAGCAGCATTGTCAGCCTGTCACTGGTGTGTGAGTTTGTGTGTGTGTGTGTGTGTGTGTG
>NC_045734.1:21521994-21525617 GCF_008692095.1 Etheostoma spectabile | reverse complement strand
GGGGGGGGGGGGGGTCTGTCTGTGTGTCTGTCTGTGTGTCTGTCAGATGTGGAGGTGTTGCAGGTATGTGTACCTGGTGGACGGAAGAGTAATGTGGATGAAAAAGTTGCCAATATAAATCTACGTGTGCCTCCTAGACAAAATATAATTAACAATTTATTAGTCAAATAATGGAAGATGTGAGTGTGTGTGTGTGTGTGTGTGTGTGTGTATCGCAATTCTCTCTAGAACAAGTTGATGCTCAATTCTGATAATAATCAATTATAAAAAAAAAGATTCTTATTTAAAAGTTACTGTTTTCAGACATGTACAAATCAGAAAATAGAGCTGAAAGAGGATGCAATAATAGACAACAATTTTGAGTTGAGACAAGAGTGCAGAAAAAAAACACTTACAAAAATGTCCAAAAGGAAAAAATAACTAACATAAGACTTTTAATTTTGTATGTACACAGGATCTAATGGGACATACATAAAATAATTAGGCAAAACGCATGAATGCTGTTCATCTACTTTATCACACTACATCTGACCACCTAATGTTTCATGTTCTAAGAAGCCGATTATCCACTTTTACATGACTGAGCCTGACATGGAAGATTACTGTGAGAGAAAGTCCCTTTCACAAACATGTTTAATGCTTAAGCATGGAATGACTACAAAACAAAAACCTCAATAGTCAAAAAATGTCATTTAAACTTGTATGTGACAAATACTGTATGTCAAAATCTAGCAAAATCAGATTTATATGTATATTTGTTTTTGAATCACGGTTGGAAATGTTCATGAAAAAAAATTTGTTGCATCGATAATCGGTTTAGAATCTAGTCATTGGCCTCTGAATTGGAATCGAATTGAATCGTGAGGTGCCCAGAGATTCCCACCCCTGATAAATATATCCTAGTCATGTTTGTACTGTTCTGAGATTTGTATCTGTGTTTGGACTAGATTAAGACAGAGGAGCTGCAGCTCTTCCGGGGTGACACGGTGGTGTTGCGAGGGAGGAAATGTCGCCAAACAGTGTGCATTGTCCTGACAGATGAAACCTGTGGGCATGAACGAATCCGCATGAATCGTGTGACGCGCAACAATCTGCGTGTCCGGCTCGGTGATGTCATCAGGTACATCTCACACTTTTATCTTTTAGTGTATGGTATATGGTAGTCTCACTTTGCCAGACCCAACATGTGAGGATTGACATATTATCTTGAATAACCAGGATGTTGATGTGTTTTATCACAGTATTCATGCCTGTCCTGATATCAAGTATGGGAAGCGGATCCATGTCCTCCCTATAGATGACACCATCGAGGGCCTGACAGGAAACCTCTTTGATGTTTTCCTCAAACCGTATTTTCTGGAGGCTTACCGGCCCATACATAAAGGTACTGCAACACCTCTGCCGCTGATCGAACCACAGTAAAACAACTCTGTTCATAACCCAGGGGATTTTATCAGCATACAGCCTACAAAAGCTTCTTAGAAATATTGAATATGATAGAATAACACAATGCAATTCTGCTAAATAAAATCACATCCCATTCATTTTTTATTTCACTTGTTTTTACTTTCAACTAATTGTATCCAAATGCAATACACATGTTGGGCTGTGGGTTCTCAGGGCAAAAAGTTTGATAGTTTTCATGGGAACATTAATTGGTGATATGACAAGGGCTGGGAAGAATTGTTTTTCACTGAACTGTATGAAAATAAAGTGCAATAAAATTATAATAAACATTGCCTCAAACATCAACAAAGAAAACCTTGCTGTACAGTTTTCAGATAAAAGGAAACAGATAAAAAGTGCATACACAATTTCTTTGTTACAGCAACAAGTGCTCTATAGTGCCTTCAATATGTTTCTATTTCTAAACTGTCCTTAACTTTCCTGTTGTCCTCGTGTCAAATTTGACCCCTTTTAAAAATGTCTACATCTGAAATATGGGTTTATTTTTAACCAAATGACCACAAAAAATTCCTTACAACGTTTTTTGCAAATACAATTGATCACTTTCATTCCTGACGAAACTCATCTGTATGTTCCTCTGATGTTACCTATTAGTCAAAATAATTCACAATTTCTGCTTTTTTCACTCAAATATTAGGTATAATTATATATAAATGTGGGTTAGTGGGAAATTAGCGTGTGCCTATGTTATTTCCTTACATATACCTTCTCCATCTCTGCAAGATTCAGAATGATTGAGATTTCTCCTGGCACAGCTACCAGAGGACTTTAGACATGTTGCTCACGTCACATCTACGTCTTCAAGCTCAGTTGGAGGTTGCGCTGTAACACTCAGCAACAACCGGAAAAGTCCTTCTAATAGCCCTCACTGGTCTCGGTCCAGAGCATCTGCTTGTCCATTTCTTTAACTGTCTATGGGGAAAACCAAAAGACAGGAAGTAAAACAAGACAAGTCAGGACTTCTACCAAAAACTCTACCAAAATAAAACAGGAAACAGAAACACACACAACCATAACAACATATCCATTTACCAAATGGAAAGGAAGCAACTGGCAGAACAGGCAGTAATGTGACAGCATTCTGATCCAATGGAAATCCAATCTGTCAGATTGACTGCACTCTAGCCCAATGGATTGGAGGCGTCGCAAAGGGTCAATCATGTTACAGGGGGGGCAGGTGCTACACAGGGCTCCCCTTCTAGACCCACCCCTGATCTAGAGCACATTTAGATGCCCCCTGCATGTGGTGACTTTTTTTATCTGTGCTGCCAGGTGACATCTTCTTGGTGAGAGGAAGCATGCGGGCGGTGGAATTCAAGGTGGTCGAGACTGAACCAAGCCCCCACTGCATTGTTGCCCCCGACACGGTCATCTACTGCGAGGGAGAGCCAATCAAAAGAGAGGTCTGTGAGAGATTGAGCTTGTGCACCAGCTTTTATATTACAATACAAATTTAAGAAAGTATTCAATATGTACTTATATAAATGCACTATTTTGGTAGTTAGTGTGGAAAAAATGTGCTTTGTTGTTTGTAGAAAATTATCCAAAGCAACTTTGGAATGCATCCACCAATTTCAAATTTCAAAAAATGTTAGTTCATTATTAATTTTCTAAACTGTTGTTAAATCCATTGCTGAATCATCTACCATATTTTGTCACTTTTTCCCCAGCTATCAGTCACCACTCTCTTAACCATAGTATATTGCAGAGCAGAACAAATCCAAGAAACATGGCACTTAAAATTTTGGAATTTCTGTCTGCATTGTTTGCCATGGCATGACAATTTCACTTCCCACTTTCCCACGCTGGCTAGAAATGGTGATAGGTGTAAACCTAGCCCTGGGTATCCTGCTCTGCCTTTGATATAATGAAAGCTCATGGGCCGATCTGGAATCTTGCTCCTTATGAGGTCATGAGGGGAAAGGTTACTTCCCCTTTCTCTGCTTTGTCTGCCCAGAGAATTTGGCCCACCCATGAGAGAGAAACATCATGGCTGTCAAAGGAGCAAAGTGGCAGTTGGTCAAGGCCACACCCCATTCCCCTCTCTCCTACTCAAAAGCTACAGACTCAGAAATGGCACATACTAAGGAAAAAAGCTAATTGTGGGACTGGGTCTGGTGGCTGTAATTCAGCACCAAGGCTACATTTTGGGAAAG
>NC_045734.1:21518840-21521984 GCF_008692095.1 Etheostoma spectabile | reverse complement strand
TACAGTATTAGGGGACCACTAAGGCGTATATAAAAGCATCCACAGAGCACCATGTCATGGGACCTTTAAAAAATATACTTAATTTATGTCATTTTCCAGTATGACAGATCTACATCTTGAAAACTAGGCTAGAATACTGCATATAGTAACTGTGACATAGGGTTGTCTACAGACTTTAATGCCCTCATGGATGTATATTTTTTATGCTGCAAAGATGTCCGGACCACTTTATCCTATTGAGATGGAACTCATTTGGTTTAAGAAGCACTGCACAAGGCAATGAAGTATACTAAAGCCTCTGTCATCTTCCTGGAGCTGACCTGAGACAATGTTTGGTTCAATATAAAGAACTTCTGGAAGTAACAATACTTTGGGACAGCATTAAGGTTAAGCTGCATAACAGTGGCCAAATGATGATGATGAAAATATAAAACCACGCAGTAGGGATCCATGAATTCTTTGCACGTAACAATGCTGCAACAAAAACTTCAGCAAAGTCATCCAGTTTGGGTGATTTAATGTACAACTTATTGGCATCAGGAACTGGGCGAAAGAATGACATACCACATTCATGACTGAGAACACACCCAACCAGGTGTGAATTTTGCATATCACCCTGTGGCAGGATGAAGAGGAGAGCCTTAATGACATTGGCTATGATGACATCGGAGGCTGTCGGAAGCAGCTGGCCCAGATCAAAGAGATGGTGGAGCTTCCTCTCAGACACCCCGGCCTTTTCAAGGCTATCGGTGTTAAGGTGTCATGTACACACACAGACTCTGACCCTATCCACTCTTATCTCTGCTTCATTTGATTATACCATTAGGTTAATATCTTTTAATGACTGTGGGTTCTTCCCTTCTCTCTCTCAGCCCCCCAGAGGAATCCTGCTGTATGGCCCTGCAGGCACAGGGAAGACCCTGGTGGCCAGGGCTGTAGCCAATGAAACTGGTGCCTTTTTCTTTCTCATCAATGGTAAGGCTTTGTTTTCACACAGTGACACAGTCAGAGAATTTGTACACAGGAAGAGAGGAAGAAATAGGCTGATACTGCTGTTGCAGGTGAGTGAGAATCTTTAGATGAAGTATACAGGCTTACCTGATTAGAAATTGCAATTTACTCATTGGTGTTGTTATTTATAGATCTGTGTAGGAGAAACTGTGTTTTACATGCTGTGCATTATTATGTGACAAGGTCCGGAGATCATGAGTAAGCTGGCGGGAGAGTCAGAGAGCAACCTAAGAAAGGCGTTTGAGGAGGCACAGAAAAATGCTCCAGCCATCATTTTTATTGATGAGCTGGATGCCATCGCTCCCAAGAGAGAGAAGGTGAACAATAGAGAACAACAAAAAAATGCATGTCTGTTGTACACTGTACTGTAACTTGTTTGTGTGTGTGTGTGTGTGTGTGTGTGTGTGTGTGTGTGTGTGTGTGTGTGTTGTGTAGACCCGGGTGAAGTGGAGAGGCGTATAGTCTCCCAGCTCCTGACCCTGATGGATGGCCTGAAGCAAAGAGCTCATGTAGTTGTCATGGCAGCCACAAACCCCCAAACAGTGTGGACCCTGCTCTAAGACGCTTTGGTCAGGACAGCCATGCAAACGCGCGTGCACACACACACACACACACACACACACACACACACACACACACACAAACACACACACACACAATTGTTTTCAAAAATAGTGATGTCTCTCTCCAGGCAGGTTTGACCGGGAGATTGACATTGGAATCCCTGATTTGACCGGCAGACTGGAGATCATGCAGATCCACACCAAAAACATGAAACTGGCCGGAGACATCGACCTGGAGAGGGTGAGAAAGCGTAGCAGCCCGAGCCAAAAGAAACATATTTAATGATTATAATGTTAACCATCAAGTAAATTAATCAAAGCTGAAACAATTAGTTAATTGACAAATCATGCAACTATTGTGCAACTAAACGTTTTTCTTCAAACAAACACACCAAACATGTAGATCTAGCGTCTTGTAACTCTGAAGATTTGCTGCTTTTCTTCATCTTATGTAATGCATGTTTTAGACTGTTGGAAAGGGTTTTCTGTCATTTTATGCAACAAACAATTGAATTGTTGTATTAAAATATGTTTGTGTATTCCCCATGATGAAAGAGAAGATTTTGTGAAGTGTGTGAATTAAAAATAATGGAATTATTTTTCTAGTGAATTACATTAAATTCAAATTCTTTATTTTTTAGATTGAAGACCATTACCATTACTTAAAATCCACTGTATTTCTATCCTTTTTCAATGATATAATTCAACAGAAAACACTTTAACGTTGATTGTGAACCATTTTTGAGTGAATAAAACTACCCTGAGGAAAGGGAAGATGGGAATTGTGACTTGTTCTCAGTAAAGATATGATCTGATATATAAATATTCACCTTCATGCGGGTGTAATTACAGTGTAACAGCACAGGTCTAACAACACAATAATATAATCAAATGTGTCAGTGTCTAATTTAAATGTTGAAAAACAACACAAGCTATAGACAACAATTTTACCGTCTGATGGCATCAATCCTAATCTTGATATGCATTTGTGCTTAATAAAGTAATATTTACGTTAATGTAGTATCTATCTATCAACATATCGCAGATTGCCAAAGAGACCCACGGTCATGTGGGCGCCGACTTGGCTGCTCTCTGCTCAGAAGCTGCTCTGCAAGCCATCCGCAAGAAGATGATCCTTATAGACCTGGAGGACGAATCCATTGATGCTGACCTGCTCAACTCACTGGCTGTCACCATGGATGACTTCCAAGTACACACACACACACACACACACACACACACACAAGCATGCACGCAAATACACACATACAGACTTTTACTCTTCCAGACCATATCTGGGTATACTAATCCCACAATGAACACTACTGTGCATCTCGTTGACAAAAGGTTGACGTGAATATTTTTTAATAAACAAAGAGAGATGCTCCTTTCCTTAGTCTACACAACGTTCCACTTCCGGGATTGCTCCATTGCCATCGGAAATTCCGCCGCATGTCCCTCATTTTGGCCGAATGTCTGCTGCCTTGGGCTTCCTTTGTGTTGGCATTTTAAACCCCGGTCGATTTATGAGAACTATGGTTGACCTTTTCTCAGATCTCTGCAGGGTAAA
>NC_045734.1:21513219-21518830 GCF_008692095.1 Etheostoma spectabile | reverse complement strand
AGCTAGCTAGACTATCTGTCCAATCCGCGTTATCTGTTGGACAACTTAAACAACCTTTGAACGTGCACGTTCCACCAAAACAAGTTCCTTCTAAAGGCTATTTTGCAGAGGTGCTGATGCTCAGGACGGTGCTTAGCACCACCCAAGATGATTGTGATTGGTTTAAATAAATGACAATAAACCAGAGTATGTTTTTCTCCCAACCCGGAATGTTGTGTGGACAAGCCAGACCCTCCTCCTGAGCGCTGTGGAGAAAGGTCTGGCAATGCAAGACTACCTTTCCCTAACACTCATCATGTCCCTCCCTCAGTGGGCGCTGAGTCAGAGCAACCCATCAGCTTTGAGAGAGACTGTTGCAGAGGTGCCTCAGGTGAACTGGGAGGATGTCGGTGGACTGGACCAGGTCAAGAGAGAACTGCAAGAACTCGTTCAGGTGGAAGAAACACTCGCACACTCACAACCCCATGCTCTGCACATACCTAAAAACCCAAGCCCCATCAACAATCCCATCCATCTTCATCTCACTCTCCCCAGTACCCTGTCGAGTATCCGGACAAGTTCCTGAAGTTTGGTATGACTCCATCTCGCGGCGTGTTGTTCTACGGCCCTCCGGGCTGTGGGAAAACCCTGCTGGCTAAGGCCATTGCCAATGAGTGCCAAGCCAACTTTATTTCTATCAAAGGACCCGAGATGCTGACCATGTGGTTTGGAGAATCGGAAGCCAATGTCAGAGATGTGTTTGATAAGGTGAGAACAGAGAAAGGAATGGAAAATGAATAATAATTGTAGAAGGACAGAGGTAAGAGGATTTGTTTCACATTGTAACCTTGCTGACCTTCTCTGCCTACAGGCCAGACAGGCAGCCCCTTGCATCTTGTTTTTCGACGAGTTAGACTCCATTGCCAAATCTAGAGGAGGCGGAGGTGGGGATGGAAGTGGTGCAGCTGACAGAGTCATCAATCAGATACTAACAGAGATGGACGGCATGTCAGACAAAAAGAATGTCTTCATTATTGGTGCCACAAACAGGTGCATGTGTGATTTTGTATTTAATGATTATGGATTGAGAGGTCAGTACACTGGATGTTGAGATGACGATCTTTACCTCTGTGTTCATCTCACTTTCATTACTCGTCTTATCACACCAGACCAGACATCATAGACTCTGCCATCCTGCGGCCGGGCCGTTTGGACCAGCTCATCTACATCCCACTCCCAGACAAACCATCTCGCACTGCAATCCTAAATGCCAACCTCCGCAAGTCCCCTGTCGCACGAGTTAGTGATACACACACACACATATGGAGATACATTTCTCTTTACAGTATCTTCCTTCTGCACACAAGAGGGAGAACAGAAAATGGCTGTTTTGTCCCTTTATACTGTGGTATAACGTATTTAAGTATAACAAGTAATCATTATAAGGAATGCTCCTATTCTGCCATTTCTCTTTCTTTTAACACCTCATTCTTGTAGGATGTTGATCTGGACTACCTGTCTGACATCACAGATGGTTTCTCCGGAGCTGACCTGACAGAGATCTGCCAGCGGGCTTGTAAAATGGCCATACGCGAGGCCATCGAGGCCGAGATCAAGGCTGAGCGTCAGAGGCAAACCAGGCCAGGCATCCCCATGGTAGTGCTGCAGCCCTTCTTGCTTCTTTACACCTCAGCGTACTGTCACGGCATAACCACAACCCTGGGAAAATTTGATTCTGTCATTACTCAACCAGGGGCTTCCAGGCCTTGGCCGCCTGCGCATATATGAATTTGTTCTGGTAAGGTAAGGTGAAAAGGCCTACCGATCCCGGTGCTGCTCCAATCCGTCACCCGGTGAGCCTGCTCTCCCTACTCTGAAGCTATTTAGCATAAGTGCTCCTTTGACAGTTCATTTGTAGACATTTAAAGACGCGGACAACAACTTTAACACAAAGGGGGATCTCCTCTCAGCTCCTCTCAATCGTCCCTCCCTCCTTAAGCCCCACCTACTCGTAAGTACTAACTTACCCTGCACAACAGCTACGCTGAACAGCCAATGGGAAGATAGGGTGCCGTGACAGTGCTATGATGTGTTAAAAAGAAGACTGATAATTGGGTCTCTCTGAAACACACACACACACACACACACACACACACACACACACACACACCCACACACACACAACACAAACAACATGCTCCACTCCTCAAAGCATACCACAAGCTGTGTGTGCAGGGTACAGAAGAGACTGTGGTAGATGGAAAGTTCACTAAAGGGCGGCTTTGGGTTTTGTAACTTTCAGCCTTGTGACTGGGAACACACACACACACACACACACCACACCCACACACACACTCACACTCACCTCACCCACACTCACACTCACACTCACACACACACACACACACCTCTTAATGTTTCTCTGCCTGCAGGATGAGGACTTTGATCCAGTCCCCGAGATCAGGAAGGACCACTTTGAAGAGGCAATGCGCTTTGCTCGTCGCTCTGTCAGTGACAGTGACATCCGCAAATATGAAATGTTTGCCCAAACTCTGCAGCAGAGCCGAGGTTTTGGAAACTTCAGGTACACATATGAAAGTACAACACTTGTGTCACTACAGAAAATGTAGTCTTGATTTCTACAAAACGTATTCCTTTTTCCCTCACCTAGGTTCCCCTCTGCTACTGGTACCCGGTCTGGAGGTCAGGGGTCAGGCTCTGGGTCAGAAAGGCCAGGCGAGTACAGAGAGGAAAGCAATGACGATCTCTATCAGTGACAAAATCTCATCAAATAGTTGAACAGCGGCAAAGCGTTTTCCTATTCCACTGCTGTGCTTGGCTTCCTCAGAGGAATGGAAACCGAAGCATACGGGAGTGGAAATGACAAGACACAAAGGGAAACATGGGGAAATAATAATCGTTTTAAGGAATCTTTTTTTAAAGACTGAAAAAAACATAAATTCAATTAAATCAAATGACAGATGTCTGTCTAGCTTTAATTGTAAGAAAATGTGATTGTTTTAATGTAAACATGTATACACTCGCAAGACAGTGGCACTAAGATAGAATGATAAATGCATCAACCCTAATAACATAAAATCTTTGGGTTTTCACACTGTAATCTGTTTGCTCTATAGAAGTTATGTAAGTTATGTGCATGTGTGAGTTTAAAATGTGGTCAATAAATGTATTTGTATGCCTCTATGATCACTCTTTATTTTGTAATACTGAAAGCAGTATTTCTGAAAAGCGTAATTTAAGAGTAAAGTTTAGATGATACAGTGGGGGGCATGATTCTGTTTCAGCGTCATGGATATTCTGTAGCTGGCTCATCGTCACACTGTCATGGCTTACTGGGATACTTGTTTACAACCGTTGTTACTGTTATAAGAAACACCTGCACTTTCATATTATATATCTGCTGTGAAAAAAGAAAGCCCATTTTATTAAACACATATGAATGTGCATCATGTTCACACAATATAAACAGATTGGGTGTCAAGACTAGATGTGGCAGAGGCTCCTCTAAGATTCATCAAAACAAAGGGTTGGTTCACACAAATCACCCAGAAAATAGTAACAATAATAATAATTATCCCAATTCAATACACCCCGATACAATAAATCTGAATGGAATATTCAGACTAAGAATATATATATATATATCATATATATATAATATATATATATATATATATATATATATATATATATATACACTACCGGTCAAAAGTTTGGGTCACTTACAAATTTCCATGCCACTCCATTATGAGAGAATACCAGCTGATCGGAGTGGTGGCTGATCTTTAATGCAATATCTACATTGCCCATTCAGCAACCATTGATCCAATGTTCCAGAGGCACATTCTGTTTACTAATCTGATATCATTTTAAAACTAACTGAGGAAAAACCGGAGAATCCTTTTGCAATTATGTAAGCACATAATGTAATTTGAAAACTGCTGACCTGTAAAAAACAATGCAACTGACCTCAGCTGGTATTCTGTCTATAATGGAGTGCAATGGAATTTCTAAGTGACCCCAAACTTTTGACGCGGTAGTGTATATATATATAATATATATATATATAGATATATATATATATATCTTCTATATATATATATATATATATATATATATATATATATATATATATATATATAACATAACATAACAGTAAACCCAAGGCCTTCAAGGCCCATGAGGGTCTGGGTCCAAATTCCAGCGGAACCTTTGTTACTCGTCTAGAGGGAAGGTGTTCTATTGAGTACCGCTCGGCTGTTTATTTCCGGTGAGAGGCGGAAGTAGCATCAGGGGGCTTGTGGAGGTGACCGAATGGCAGACAGCAGAATCCTGTTTGAAATATTAAATTAATGCGGAACCGAAACAAACAAATATAATCAATTTTAGCTAACTGTGTATAAACATTGTCGCTGCCATGGGAGCTCACCTGGGCAGACGGTATATCACCGAGCCGGACACCGAGCCGGACCCAGCGAGGAAATACGAGTTCGACCCCCAGTTTGGCTTTCCAGAGAGACGCGAGAGAGGTTTGTCAGCAGTTACCAGCTCAGAGAAACCCATACTGCATTTTGCATGTTTTAAAAATAATTTGAAGAGGAACAGATTTCCCTGTCAGCCATGCTAGGTTGGCACGTCAAACGTTAGCCGAGTTAGCTTTGCGCTAATGAGAGCAATAATACGCTGGTTAGCTTAACGGTAACTGGTGTTTGAGGAGTTCAGTGTCAAGTAAGCAGCTGTAGTTTGCCTTGTTCTACCTAACTTGCTATATGTATTACCCTTTACCGCTTATTTCGAACCATGTGCTCCAACTTGTTCTGTAAATTGTTGCTACCTCTGGAAGTCGGTGTCAGTAGACTCCACCTAGACAAAGTCACCTTTTCAAACCAACAAATGGACCATTATCAATCTAGCGCCTGAGTGTGGTGCACGGAAAAGCATTTGACATTGGTCTAAATATTCGTATAGAAAAGTTAGAGCATCTAGAAATTCCTTAGATGAGTATGTATTATTAATATATACATAGCCTCCATTCTGGACAGAATTTGCATACCAGACTCTGTATTCGCCCATTCCCACAGCCATCCATGTAGCAACAAATAGTAACAGGTCCTTGTACATTGAAAGACGACAATGCACATTTGTGTCCCTTTGCCAGAGATGGTAGCGAGCCAGGAGCAGATGAACCTGGCCCAGCTGCCTTTGGAGCAGAGGGACTACTGTGCCCAATACCTCCTGAAACTCATGAAGTGCAAGAGGGACAACTGGCCCAACTTCCTGGCCTGCAAGCATGAGAGACACGACTGGGACTACTGCGAACACCAGGAGTAAGTGTTGGGTTTAATTGTTTTGTTTTTTGTAGGATAGACTAGGGCTGGGTGATGTGTAGAAAATCAAATATCACAATATTTTTCACCAAATACCTCGATATTAATACCGCAATGATTTTGTAGCAAAATATTTAAACAATGAGATTTTTTATAAATAATCATCCATAATGTGGATATTATGACCAAGTGGGTAAAGGCAAATAATACAACAGTTACAACAGTCTTGTAAGTTCAGAAAATGACATCACTTTACTGTAATGCAGCCTTTAAAACCAGGAAAA
>NC_045734.1:21512690-21513204 GCF_008692095.1 Etheostoma spectabile | reverse complement strand
ATATTATGATATCCAAAATCTAAGACGATATCTTGTCTCATATCACAATATTGATATAATATTGTCATATTGCCCAGCTCTAGGATAGACTCTTGTAGACTGTGATGCTTTCAGCAGTCTCACCTCATTGCTTTAACCTAGGGCTGGGCAATATATCAATATTATATCTATGTATTAGGCTAGCTATTGTCTTAAATTTTTGATTTTGCAATATGATGCAAGTGTTGTCTTTTCCTGGTTTTAAAGGCTGCTTTACAGTAAAGTCATGTAATTTTCTGAACTTACTAGATTGTTCTATAATTTGCCTTTACCCACTTAGTCATTATATCCACCTTATTGAAGATTATACAGTGGGGCTCCAAAGTTTGGGCACCCCGGGTAAAAAGTTGTATTGGTGTGCATAAAGAAGCCAAGAAAAATGGAAAAAATCTCTAAAAGGCATTAAATGACAGATTAGACATTCGTATATGTCACAAAAAGCTGGTTTTATTTCCATCATTTACACTTTCAAAAT
>NC_045734.1:21512582-21512680 GCF_008692095.1 Etheostoma spectabile | reverse complement strand
TAAAAAATGGCATCTGCAAAAGTTTGGGCAGAGTTCATACCTTGTTCTGCAAGTATCACAGCTTGTAAGTGTTTCTTGTAGCCAGCCAAGAGTCTTTC
>NC_045734.1:21512474-21512572 GCF_008692095.1 Etheostoma spectabile | reverse complement strand
TGAGGTCTCTTCTCCCATTCTTCCTTCCAAAAATCTTCCGGTTCTTTGAGATTTCTGGGCTGTCTGTCACGCACTGCTCTTTAAGGTCTATCCATAGA
>NC_045734.1:21512234-21512452 GCF_008692095.1 Etheostoma spectabile | reverse complement strand
CAGGAGATTGTGAAGGCCATGGCAAAACCTTCAGTTTACGCCTCTTGATGTAATCCACTGGGATTTTTGAGGTGTATTTAGGATCATTATCCATTTGGAGAAGCATCCTCTCTTTACCTTCATCTTTTTCACAAATGGCATCAAGTTAGCGTCCAAAATTTGCTGCAATTTTATTGAATCCATTTTTCCTTTGACTCGTGAAATGTTCCCTGTGCCAC
>NC_045734.1:21494634-21512224 GCF_008692095.1 Etheostoma spectabile | reverse complement strand
ACAACCCCAAAGCATGATTGATTCAACCCCATGCTTAACAGTTGGACAGAGGTTCTTTTCGTTAAATTCTGTGCCCTTTTAATTAAAAATTGACCAAAACACAAACCAACTTTTTTTTATAATAACAGGGCAGAGTTTCATAAAAACGTATCTCAAAAATTGAATCCATGTTAACTTGTAATGGCACCAGAGATCTTCAATTTCAGGTTTGACAGTTAAACATTCATCTTGTGATACTATACAACCACCTACTCCTTAACCAGTGTTTTCTTTTTTTTTTTGCTTTCAGCTATGTGATGCGTATGAAGGAGTATGAGAGAGAGAGAAGGCTCCAGCTGAGGAAGAAGAGAATTGAGGCTCAGGCTGAAGCTGCATGATCAGTGCGTCCTCTGATGCATCTTCTTCTCTGTATATATATATATGTGTGCTGCGGTTCACAATAAACAATATTGTTTAAGCTCTACAACCCTCCGTCTTGTTGTCAACACTTACAGTAATCCTCTGGATGACGTCACCAAAACGTTAGTGTGATATTTAGTTTAATAGAGTAGCCATTTAGATAGCACTTCAGGACAGCTCTCCCTATCTGGACTACAACTACCCCTCCCTCCCAAAAAAGATAATCCACCATTTTTAATATTTGGCAGAAGATAGATAGATATCTATATATATATATCTATATATATATGTATATGTATATATATATATGTATATATATATATGTATATATATATAGAAATGTATATGTATATATATGTATAGCTATATAAAACATATGTTTTATATTATACATATATATATAGCACTACATATCTATGTATATATAGTTATATACATACATATATCATATATATACATACATATATAACATACATATATATAACATATATATATACATATATATATACATATACATACATATATCCATACCATACATACATACATATATATATCATACATATATATATTACAATCCAACTATACATATAACACACATATATATACACACTATCTATATACACACATATATATATACCCACATATATATATAACATACACATATATATAACATACCTATAACACACATATATATACCACATATATATACTACATCATACCACACATATATATACCCCATATATATATACACACAATATATACTATATATAACATAATTTCACATACATACATACATACATATACATAGACATACATAATATATATATATATATAATATATATATTATATATACATATATTAGATATATATACTATATATATACATATATATCTATATATATACATAGATATATATAGATATACATAATATAATATATATATAACTATATATATAGTATATAATAATATATGTATGTCTATTATATTAATATATACATATAACTATATACAGATATATAACATATATATATACATATATATATATATATATACTAGGATATATATATATATACACTAGCATATATATATACATAGATACTATACATATATATACATACTATAGAGATATATATATATACATAATTATATATATATATACATACATATATATATATATATATATAATAATATATATATATATATATTATATATATATATATATAGATATATACACACACACCACCATATATATATATAAATATGTATATATATATACAGTATATATATAATATGTGGAATATATATATATATATTATCGCTATTATATAATAGATATGTTTTGTTACATATACAGTGTTTGGATGAGTCTGATTCTTTTTTTTGTTGGGTATTACATTACTTGCCAGGTGTACTTGCAGGTGTAATTTCCCTATATTTTGAACGTGTAGTTGCAACTAAATTCAGATGATCCAATTGAGCTCCGTTTTGCCTATTGGTGACACTAACGTTCGCACAATACATCCTTGTACAAAGCTCTAATATTCCCCAGCTGGAGTGGTGGTGCACAGAGTGGCTTGTATTACATAACAGAGGAACGCAACAACATTTTGGTTAACCTTTTCTTTTTTTTTAATAAATTACTTCAGGCATCTACAAAATGACATTGTCATGATTTCAAATTTTGATGAATTGATATAAAAACTAAACCAAATCACTGAATCTCACCAGATGCAGAATCAGCCTAAAAAAAAAGTATTAGATTGCAGAGTGGTTGGACATGTTGATGTTAATTATGTACATTGTCATTGAATATACACTGGGTAGTTTGAAGGTGTATAACTGCTCTAGGAGCTCAAACACACATGTCGATTAACCAATCAGAATGGGTTTGTGGGCAATTAAAAAAAGCAAGCGTAGTGCTTCACATTTGCACTCAATACTGTAGGGATGGCAGATGGGAAGCAAAAGAAAACTTGAAAACGGGAGGAAACGGGTACAGGGTTAGATTCTTTCAGTCAGTAGTCTACTAAGTTCCAATGGAGATTTTGGAGGGTGGAGAAAGGGAGAGCACACTCTCAGTTTAGGAGGGGGTGTATTTGACTACAAGCAGGGACAGCAGAACGGGCAAGGGAGCGATCAAGTAGTCCTCTACAAGATAAAGGGCAGGATGGGGGAGCGGACAGGAGGGTAGTCACGGAACTCCTTCAGGTAGCTGCGGTGCTTCCCTTTGGCCCACACAGTCATCTGGATGAAACCCACCAAGGTGAAGAAGGCCACCGGCAGACACTGAGTCATCAGCGTGAAGCCAAGCCAGGAGCCCAGCTGCAAGAGGGAGAGGAGGGACGTTACATACAGACTCATACCACAAGAGGGCTGCAAGTTTGACTTAAAAAAAAAAAAAAAAAAAACTTCCAGTTTTTCAAACAAACAAAAAATGGTAAAGTACAATGATACAATAGCTACATGGGACAATGTAATCAGGTGGACTAATTTCCCAAAAATTAAAGCTCCCAGTGGTGCAATTAATGGTTGTTGTTTTTTTAGCTACTTACAATTCTCTGCTTTATTTCCAAGCAATCAATGCCACATTCATGCAGAAAAAACTCATTAGAAAACTCATTAGAGAACTTTATGCATAAAACATGTGACCTCATAGGTGTAGTTGGGGCAGGAGACCAGCAGGAAGATCCAGGTGAAGGGGTTCTTGGTTGGATAGGGAATCTTTCTGGTCTTAGAGCCTGGATGAAAAGAAGAGGGAATGTCGAAGAAAGTTTGTTTTCGCTTTGAAATCCATCTATGCATTCCTTTGGCCTGATATTAAAAAGGTACACACACTGATGAATGATAGTTTTCTAAATTGAACTTAATACTATAAAAAACAATGTTCTCAATTATCTTCTTACTATGAGTGATTGGGTACCATATAAACACACAATTTCCTGCCAAAGTTTGAGCAGTTTTGGTTATTTCACATGAGATATTTCCATCTGTGATGCTTTGTCGGTGCTCTTCTCACTGGTTTGAGGTGGGTCGGGCTTACTTGGGGATAAAAAAAAACTGATGTTGCATACTTCTGTGCACCAATCAGGATTTAACAATATTTGTATCAGGATTTTTTTGGAAACGGATTGTTGCTTGTTGAGTCAAAAGATATGTAATAATGTCCTCAGGAACTTCAATTTAAAAGCACTCAAATATAGAGTATGTGGATTGGATTTCAATTGAGTTTTATACATGGTTAATGAGCCATGCACACACAACTCAAGAACTACATTACAACATCAAATATCCTATTTTTTAATTAATTACATAGCAACCGTATATATGACAATTCTACGTCAAATATCCCTAAAAATGACCTTAACCCTTGTATTGTCCTTTATGTCACAGGAACTTGTTTAGTTTATTTTTACATTTTGTATTAGCCTGGTGTTGTGCTACGGGGTCCCCGGGGCCTTTTTCCATTTCATGTCAACTGCCGTCGTGGCCTCCCCCTTTGGGTCTCGAAGATTCTTGTTTATTTTTATGCGATTATGCGTATGTTCCACTACTCACGCTTTGTCCATTGGGTCCCAGGGACCCCGGAGGACGAGATGAGGGTAGTGGGATACACGTTTGAATGCAGGATGGGTCGTGGGACCCGAGAGGCCAAGGCCACGGTAGCAGAAAAATACAATTGAATACAGGAGGGTCTCTGGGACCCAAAGGATAACAGAAGGGTTAGACAAATGTCAAGTTCCTTTATTTGTACCCAGAGGTAGATTTTGTTTCCAGTGGAGTCCTCATGCACACATAAAACCAAAGAGGCACATATCACACATCATTCAACTTAGGACAATGAAAATTAAGAAACAGCAAAAACAACAATTTTAAAATTTGGTCCTATATTACAGTAAAAAGCCTGTGTGTATGTTAGTCAAGTGTTTTCTCATTGTGGAGCTGCTGTAGATGTGAGTGTGTGTGAGTGTGTTAGTAAGAGGTGTTGCAGGTGTGTATACCTGGTGGACGGAGGTTCCGAAGAGCAATGTGGATGGAAAAGTTGCCAATCTGACAGAACTAAGAAAAAACAAGTGATTCAATAGACTGTGTAGAGCAAAAAGGGAATAAACACGTTTAAGTCTAGGTGTGCTTCCTATTTCATACTTCTGAGGTGACAAAGAGATAAATACTAATGGACAAAATACAATTTAAAAACAAGATTTTTTTTTTTATTAGTCAAATAATGAAAGACAGTTTACAGAGCTAAGTTTTAAGGATGAAGAATACTCACCAAGAATATGATGAGAGCCAGTCTGATTTGTTGCTCTCCGTAGACTGCAACAAGACAATTAACAGATTAAAAATGAAGAAAAAAAAGAGTTACAATGAAACGTTGGTATATGTGATTATTTGGTGCATGCATACTCACTGGGTGGTGTGTACAGTGGGTGGTTGATGTAATAGGCCATCCATGCTGCAAAGCCCCAGTAGTAGGTACAGTTCTGAATGAAAGAGGAACATTAGCCTCTTTCCAACCAGGTAGTTACAGGAACAGTCCACTTCTAAATACTTCTATTAACTACTCTCCCCCAAAACCGTTTTTTTCAATTTGCATTCGCACTGGCCAAGTGGCCACAGGAACTGGTCGGATGGTTAAGGGAGTGACGCAAGCACGGCAACGGTCTTTATAGCGTTGTCCCTTGACTTTATCGCCACATACAACAACAAACCAGCATGGAGGAGGCCATTAAATGTTCCTGTCGTGCCTTGTTGGGATCCTCATAACGGATTTCGAACAGCGGTGTTTAAAGACTAGGCTAGAGTACTTAACCGTGAAACACAGAAGACGAAGACTCCAGCGTAATATGATCCTCCGCATCAGTCCACTTTTCAGATTACAGCATTCCGTCCATTCTGGTAGTAATATTTACGTAGTCAAGTAATTATTTAAGTAGTCAATGTTTTGCTAAAACAGACAGCATGGCTTCTACAGATGGCGCGCTGTGCGGGCGTGACCAATCAACGTAGAGCTAGGTCAAAAGGGAAAAGACTCTGCCCTGAAGTAGGAGCTGGAAGAGTTACAGGAACTGTGGTCAGAGGAACTTAATAATCTCCAGATTGGTCCAGTCGGAACACGAGAAAAAAAAAAGGGTCCTATGAACTTTATGTTCTAGGAACTGCAAAAATACCTCCTTTAGGAAAGCGGCTATAGTCACTTACAGCTACTTTTTTTTTTTTTCAAATTACATATTGAACAGCTAGTTATTCATCTATTATTCCATAAAAAACCTACACCTTTGTCTATAGCAATGCAAGGCACGCTATCAAAGTGCTTGAGTGGTAAAATGCATCTCACCTTGAAGATGTTCCGTAACGGCATTGTTCCATGAGAGAAGCGATGGACAAACAGTGTCTCCAGCAGCCTCTTAAAGAAGTGGAAGGAGTGACACATACAGGCAAGACTGAAAAAAGCACAAACACACACGTTAGCTCTTCTAGTTATTAAAAAGAGGATGCAGGTACATGGCAGTTTATCGTCCCATCCAAAAGCTCTGTCCAGATAGGAGTTTAAGGGCCATTGCTACATTGAAATGGAAAGAGCATGGCTTAAAGGAATAGTTAGGGGGGAAATCAGCTTATTCACTTACTTCTAATCAAGCCATTTTAGTCTGTAATCCTTAAAAATCTTATTTTCTTTTATATGTAATCTTTCTTTTCTAGTGGAGCTTCATCCTTTCTTGTTTCAAGTTGAAGACACATTTCTAGAGCATTCTGGAACAAATCCTTGCCTTGTGTAAGGTGACACTTTGTGATTATGGACCATTAGTTAATCCCCATTACCATCTAACACTTTTTCTATAGTACCTTTAGAACCGTACTAGACCGGACCATCCTAGTTTCTGAATGGCGGAAAAGTTAACTCTATCAAATGCTTTTTCACAGTGTCTAATTTTATTAATTGACAGCTGCATTACTTTTTTATAACTTTGTAAGTGTTGGTAAATAAATGCCTTCCTTTAATAAATCTGCTGGCCTGGATGTATGGTAGCTAGAGTCCTGCTAATAGTTTAATGTCTGTTGATTAGTAATGGTAACTAGATCGATCAGTGGGGTTTACACTGGGTTTTAACAAACTATGAGTTTGGAGGTGAGACTGAATTTTCCCTATATTCTATTGAACAATGGTGATATGATTGACTACAAGAAAAGACATCCCGTCCCAGAGCATTGTTGTTGTTGTTGGCTAAAACTTCATATTCTACATACAAACACAACACTGGTATCGATCTTTTTCAATCCAACACTTAGCAACATGCAAATAAAAGGATTTCCCACTATTCCTTAAAGACAACTTAAGGAGGACACAATTGTTCTCTGGGGGATGAGACGACTCTACCTAACTACTGTTTATGAAGTTTGTGAAAGTGTGTTTAAGACACTCACTGTACAACCCAGTGTTTACTGGTGGTAAAGTCATATTTGGGTGCGTAGATGAAGGGAACTCTGAAGTAGAACATCAGATAGAGGACCAGAGGACCGGTGTACTCCGTCAGAAAGACCTAAAAAAGGTAAGCAGGACATGATAAGTCAGAGCCTTGGTAGTCTGGCTCAACAGTTGTATACTGCTGGGATAAAGCCTGACATTTGGCGGGTCTCCCACTCGCTGGATGGTCCCCCCACCCTTTTGCTATCTCTGCTATCGGGTCTTAGTGCCACCCAGGCCAGTCGTGATTGGTATAAAGAAATACAAACAAGCCAGAGCCTCTTCTTTTTTTCCTAGATAGGTAGTGAAGCCAGATCATACTGCAGCCCTGACACAGCACTGTGGAGCAAGCCTTGGAGACTCGGTAAATATACTGGTTTGTTGTTGTGTTAGAAAGAGAATATATCGTATTCCTTCTCCTTGTTCTGTCTTTCCCCTGCCTGCCTCTCCCAGACGAGCCAGTGCAACACACAAACACATAAACACATGCATGCCCTTTTTACCCAGTGGGAAATCTCAATATAGCTCTACTTGATCCCACTCGCAGTCTGATGTGCGTGAGCTTGTCAGAACTGTTGGACTGTGACAGCATGACATATTGTACTTACTGTGACCCAGCTGATCTGGGCTCCCAGGTCTCTGAAGTAGAAGGTTGCCGTGGTTCCCACAGGGAGATGCTGCAGAACATCTTCTTCCTTCAGAGACTTCCCCTCTGAAATGCACACATGCTTACTTCATGAGATGTACAGTAAAGTATGGGTTAATTGTGGAGAGAAGTAGTCCTACGTTCACTTTAAATATACTGATAGATGATCACACTTTGGCTGACTTACTGGGGTCGAGGCGAATAGACTGCCTGGCTGGGTACCACTGAGGATCTGAAACGGATAAAAATACGTCATAGACATTGAGAATATTCGTGTTCAGCTTCAAGATTAGCTTGATGTTAAATCAGATTTATGAGGCTTTAGACGCCTTCGGAGAGATGGCACTCACGGCTCTTGTGAAACATAGACTTGATCTCTCCAATGGTGGCATTTGGCTCGACCTTTAAATAACACCACAATAAATAAGTGGAGGGACATGTATGCACACAGATAATAGCCCTGTTTTCCATTCATGATGGTGATTAGTTGTAAATTTAGCTCACAAACCCCATAGACATGGTTTATTTAACAGCTGGTATTAGGACACATACACATGCACGCACGCGCACACACAATTGCCCAACAACCCCAAATATAAACACAATGACAACAAAAGAGCACACACACACACACACACACACACACACACGCACACGCACACGCGCACGCACACGCACACGCACACACGCACACGGCGGGATGATAGAGCAGTGAAACCTCCTGGTCTGAGGTGGAGTCAGGTAACTTAAAAGGTCCCATGACATGCAAATTTTACTTTATGATGTTTTTAACATTAATCTGTGCCAGCCTGCCTATGGTCCCCCAGTGGCTAGAAATGGTTATAGGTGTAAACCGAGCCCTGGGTATCCTGCTCTGCCTTTGAGAAAATGAAGGCTCAGATGGGCCGATCTGGAATGTTGCCCCTTGTGAGGTAATTTCTCTGCTTTGCCCGCTAACCGAATTTGGCCCACCCATGAGAGAGACATCATGGCTTTCAACTGAGCAAAGTGGGAGTTGGTCAAGGCCACACCCCCAGCCTCCACCTTGCCTCCCCTCCTCCTAGCTACCAAGCTACAGACTCAGAAATGTCACATCCTAAGGAAAGCTCATTGTGGGACTGACTCGAGGATCTTTACATTTTATTGATATGAAATCTTGTTCTGTACATCTAACATATGGTATGAGAGTGGTGAGCTCTGCTAGTCTACAGGCAGCAAGATTTTCTTAGCTCTGCAAGCTTACGCCAACCATTTAAGTTCAGTGTGACTTGCTTTATGTGGAATACTATTTTACCAACTGAATACATATTTTATAAAATAACCACAATTATTGAATTAGTTTACCTCTGAGGATCCAGCTCAGTGACTCATTTAGTGACTATGATAAGGACTAGGGATGTATGAGGATACTGACCTTATTAATCCCACGTGTCCGTAATGATCTGACTGATCCACATTAAATACAGTTTCTTAAAGAAAGGTTAGTGTTACAGTAACACCATTAAATCCATTCAGTCCCTGGGGGCCACAGGCTTCATTTTAAATGCAAGTTATTCTTACATAAAAATATATTCCAATGAGCTCCATGCAGTGACATTTCTATTTTGAAAACGAAAACAAAATAGTAGTATTGGCACATACTCCGAGTTGGTATATATAAATGGTATATATAAAATGTAATTGTTGCATCCGTAATAAAGTCCAGTAACTGTGGCACTCTGCATGGAAAAAGGTAGTTTTGACCTGAGTTACCAAAAGTATGCTTCATTCATAATTACCTTACCAATATAAGTGTTTTCTTAATACACATAGTAGTAGCTACTTTATATATTATTAAATAACATAATTCATTTTTTAAATTACTTTTAAGCATGTTACATTTACCTAACCCGTATGAAAAAGATTGACTCATAGACCAGTTTATGAAGCTTTGACGCTTGGATAAGTAGATGCCTTTAAACAACGTTTCATGCAACCACTGATATCCATTCATTTCTGAAGGTTACTAAAATAAACTCAGAGAGTGAGAGATGTGAATACTATCCCTTCCTTCATTATTTTTTAAATGACAGATGGTATCTCTTGTACACGTTCCAAGTCCCTGCAAGTTATTTAACTGAAATGAATGGAAACCAAGAATGCAGACAATTCCTTATAAAAACAAACTATGCAATTCTTTCTGCACATTACATAACTATAATATCTCAGGCATCCACATCAAATTTCTCTCAGACCTCTGACATTTATGACGCTGGTGACAGGTTCCTCAAAACATCTTAGCAGTAAGCCTGTATTTTCCTGCTGGCCTGCACTAGGGGAGCTAAGATGCTTCTGTGAAATGTATACCAGTATGCAATCATACCGTCTTCTTGCAAGAAAGTAGGAAACATATTCTTCTACATGTGTGTTGCTCTGTGGTAATTGAGCTCCTTCTAGATGAGTTCATCAGCCTACTGTACATGTAGCTGTGTGGAAGACCAGATAGCACTAACAAAAAAATATAGTGTTTAGCAAGTTTGTGTCTTTGTTAGAGAGCATTGAGTTTGGCCATCCTAAGAATCAAAGGCCAAGACATATAATCAATTGGTAGTGCTAGATTATTTTAGCACTAATGCTTAGATGAAAAAGCCTATAATGTTACCCTTATTATAGTATTTTAGGAACTTAAGGAACTAGTATTTTCTATGAGGCAAAGCTCCTCGAACATTGCGTGATCCATCTAAGGTAGACTGGTGCAGTCTGCTGCTGTAATAGACTTGTCTTCTGATCACGTCGTTCAGAGGACTACAGGCCATTTTCAGCAGCATGACATCACTGAATAACCGCCTGTCTGTGACCACTGCTGCCCCTTCTTTTTTCACAGGCTTTATTCAGTATTGAGATCACGGAGTCTGCCCTAGTAGAGTTTTATTTCTAACTCACTGTGTGTGTTTAGCTCTGCTGCCTTACTTCAGGAAACCAGTCCCCCAAAATGCAACAGTGATACTCTTAAAACCCTTACTGTAAACACAACTTAAAGCGTAGCTCTCGACCAAAATTCAACCTAGGTCTTTTTGTTATTGTACCCAAGTCAAACTTAGTTTAAAAGCATATTTGGGGACGGAAGCACCACTTTTAAGATTTACCATATCTTCTTTTTTTTGTCAAATGGTGGGAGGAGAGTAAGGATGGAAAACTCCTAAAGCTTAGTTCAATTTAAATGCCCTGAACTTTAATACTCATGAACAACTAGAAAATAACTAATGTTAATCTTCATCCGCTTATCCGGTATCTGGTTGCGGGGGCAGCAGCTCCAGCAGGGGACCACAAACTTCCCTTTCCTGAGCTACATCAACCAGCTCCAACTGGGGGATCCCGAGGCGTTCCCAGGCCAGGTTGGAGATATAATCCCTCCACCTAGTCCTGGGTCTTCCCTGAGGCCTCCTCCCAGCTGCATGTGCCTGGAACGCCTCCGTAAGGAGGCGCCCAGGAGGCATCCTTACCAGATGCCCGAACCACCTCAACTGGCTCCTTTCAACGCAAAGGAGCAGCGGCTCTACTCCGAGCTCCTCTCGGATGACTGAGCTTCTCACCCTATCTCTAAGGGAGACGCCAGCCACCCTCCTTAGAAAACCCATTTTCGGCCGCTTGTCCCCTTTTATATTGATAATGATTCATATTTCCCCCCAAATCGTGCAGGTCTAGTTGTGGTAGGGGTGTAATGCCTTATGTAAGGTCAAGTCTACCTAGTATTATGTCTGCAAAAAACAGTGACCAGTGTTTAATCAGCCCGCTCTCCAACAGATTTACAAAGAAAGGTCAACTTTGCAAAGGTTGTGGTTGTTGGAGGGCTCTCATGTTTGTTTGTGCAGTTGTTTGATATTTTGTCTACCCCTGTGTGTTTGTGCAAAAAACCTTGCGTACCCAGCTAACAGAAATCAGCAGTGTTGTATCGTATGCATGAAAGAGAGCACCAGTGTCTGTCTGTCTGTCTGTCTGTCTGTCTGTCTGTCTGTCTGTCTGTCTGTCTGTCTGTCTGTCTGTCTGTCTGTCTGTCTGTCTGTCTGTCTGTCTGTCACACACACACACGCACACACGCACACACGCACACACACGCACACACGCACACACGCGCACACGCGCACACGCGCACACACGCACACACGCACAATTAAATGTGCATATACAGAAATTAGAAATCATTTTTGTCAGAGCTGATGTTAGAAAAAAAGCATACTTGTACTGAAATTAAGATGGAAACTGTTAGAAATACGTTCTCACCTTGTCCAGGAAGCAGAGCTTGTCCTTGGTCTTGGCATCCAGTATCTCCACCTCAAAGAAAACAACAGCCTTTTTAGTTTTTTTAGCAGGTTTGCGCTTGACCGGGGCTTGAGCCGGCACAGGGGCAGCCACCACCGCCGCCCCGTTAGATGGTTTTTTAGTGCTGGTGGCCTCTAGTGCTAGGGCATCCATGTCCACAGTCCTCCTCCTTGCACTCTGTTTTTCCCTTCTTTCCCTCTTTTGGCTTTCTTGTCCCTCTTCTCCTCTCGACTGCCTGTCCGAAATCTACGCCAAACTACACAGGAGCTCTCAGCTGTGGAAATAAATCAGTCTCTCCCCCTGCTTCTCTACCCCTCCCTCCTCTTTTTCTCTATTCCCCTCTGCCATTCTCTTGCTCTCCCGCCCTCTTCGCCCCCCTCTCATTCCTTCACTTCTGGTGTGTTGCTTTATTTAACTGCCAGTCGACCCCTGGAGCGTGGACACACGCCACATGTGTGTGCACAGTTGCATACACAGGAATGCCCAGTATCCTCCTGACAAACTGTCTGCAGTAGATCATCTGTGTATATACTAGAGCAGTAGCTATATTTCAACATAACTCCTCCCTAAGAAAAGGACACCTGATGACCCCTGACACCTCTCAACCCCCCGCTAAGTGGGAAGATGGAGGAGAGGTAACATGACAAACAGCAATCCCCCTTTCCTAGTTTGTCCCCCTCTTTTCCTCTCCCCAGCTAAATATAAACATCTACTGCTAGCTTTGCATGACCAACCCTCTCCCTACAGACACCCACCCATCTACGCCTATGTGGTGATCTCATGGCACTCATTTACATTTAGTGCAGTACTGTCCATCTGTCCATATGTCCATCTATCTACAGCCCTGATGTACATCACTGACCTTTGATCACACACCTGAATGAACCAGTTTAGGGTCTTACACACACAGACCACATACTTCTTACAGTGTGTAAACTTAGAAGGCAGATCTCTCAGTCACTCACATGGGGAGTCACCTTTTCCTCCACCATGGGGTGATAATACTCCAGATTCTGAGGGCTTAGTTGGGGCATTCCCCTTGGTGAAGCCCACTCCCAGCCTTCCACTCTCTAATGACAAACAGTTGGGATTCACTTTCCATGGTGGCAACATGAAGGCTTAGGCCAGTCATTTATCTGTAATCATGCTAATTTTGAACAAAATTTTAAAAAGTTGCAAATAAGAAATGCGAATTCTGCGTGTTTCCATTAACTGGAGCAAATAAACAAGTAACAGAACAAATGCATTATTAAAAAAAAAGAAGAACAATTATGAAATAATAAAATGTCCAGACTAAGGAGGTTTCACACCCTGAGGAAGGCTCATGCCGACACACGGTGTGTTTTTAATAGCGGTGGGAATCTCTTGGCACCTCATGATTCGATTCCAATTCAGAGGCCAATGATTCGATTGTAAACCGATTATCGATGCAACAATTTCCAAGCATGGTTTTTAAAAATATACATTTAAATCTGAGTTTGTTAGATAATGACATATACAGTATACAGTATATCACACACAAGTTTTAATAAATTGTTTTGTCTACTGAGGTTTTATTTTGTAGTCATTCCATGCTGAAAGTCATCTTCCATGTCAGAGGCTTAGTCATGTTTAAAGGTGGAGAATTGGCTTCTTAGAACATGTCAGATGTAATGTGATATAGTAGTTGAACAGCCTTTATGTGTTGTGTTTTGCCTAATTATTTTATATATGTCCTATTAGATCATGTGTATATACAAAATTGAAATTTGTCTTGTCCTTTTGGACATTTGTGTTTTTTTATTCTGCCCTCTTGCCTAAACTCAAAGTTGTTGTCAATCATCCCATCCTGTTTCAGACCCTTGAGTTTTCTGGAGACAGTTACTTATTTTTTTTTTATTTTTTTTAAATAATCAATTATTAAACTTCAGAATCAGAATAGAGCATTGAATCGTTCTAGAGAGAATCGTGATGCATCTAAGAATCGATTATTTTTCCCACCGTAATTTTTTTAAGTCTTGTCCTTTATATAAAAGTACTTTATGTCATTTCTTGTAACTAACCTTAAGTGCCTGGACATGATTTTTTTTATAACTGTCTTGGTCATAATTCCTTTTTTTTGTGAATTGTATTCCCTTCCATGAGCACTGTTAGTTAAAAGCATACCAGAAGCGTTCCTGCCACTTCTGTCTTTTATAAATGAATTATAATTTAAACCATTTTTTTTAAGAAGCAATTGTAAAAAGTCGCTATTTAAAAAAAATTTTCCTAAACGTAGACATGCAAATGTATGAAGTATAACCGTCAATTTTCATACTGTGGTATATTGTGAAAACGGTATGCTGCTGCAACCCTACAGGACACAGGACACATGACACTACCGTTGAGACTTCGGGGAAATAACCCCATCTCAGTCTTCCCTGTGCCAAGCATACCTACGACCATGGTACCTCCCCCATCTCATCTATATAAAGCTTCTGTCTGGCAGTCTGTCCTGGTAATGCACTCTGGGGTGAGGGTGAAGTAGGGAAGAATAGGCTTTAATTGTGACAGTGGACTTTTGCTGTTCTTTGCTGTATTTGCCTGTAGCTTTTATCCCAAGGTAAGACACAACTTATTGAAATCTGGAAAGATTAACTGGAAATGTCTCTTTGCTCCGAAAGTGCTTTTTTACGCACGTCTAGATACTTTTGGGCAGCCGGTGTGTAAGCAAGACCGATCACTGGGAAAGTGATGCAGCTGGTGCTATGTGACAACTATCTATGTAATGGCCCAAATGGATAACGTCTACAGTTTTTATTTATGCCCCAAGATATTTTTGGTGTAACATTGTAACTAAAAAATCATTAATTTAATATTTTTTGGTTGTTTAAGGATTTCTGTTTAACTTTAGATTAATGTGGTGTGCCCTATGAAGCATGCAAAAAGTAAATAATAGAAACCATTATGATTAATTCCACAAAATGGCTCTTACATTTTTTTTTAACTGTTAAGGAATACATAGAAAGAAATGAACTGAAAAAGAATGAGCATGCATCTTTTAACATGTGCACTGGTTAGGGTGTTAGTCCCCCCCCCCGGCAACGACCACATTCTTGTGATTTCAGTTACTAAACTTGTTCAGAATCAGAAATACTTTATTGATTACAATTATTGTTGTAGCTAATGGTGCAACAATGCGTATTTGCGTACTTGCTAGCCATTCAGTTTCATTGGCTACATACACAAAAACCCTTTCACCCATATGGTTTCAGACTGGTAATAATAAGTTATTCTGTTTACTGAGCTACTGCCCCCCCATCCACACTCAGGTTTGTACGGAGACTTGAACCAGCAACCCTCAGGTTCCCAACTATGTAACTCGAGATGCTGGCTTATGCACCTGGTGCGCTATTGATGGGTTTAACATGATGATGATAGAGAAGCGACGGCAAGCAGCTTTTGTTTACATTCAACATGGCGGCGAGCAAAGTGGGGCAACCAGATGATGCCGCTGTCGCTGAGATTTTAACCCTTGTGTTGTCTTCCCATCGACCTGCAACTTTGTGTTTTTCTGGGCCGAAATTTTGCCATTTTTTCCTACACATTTGTCAATGTTTTTGTAGATTTTTTTTCCAATTTTTCTGTCACTGTTATGTTTTTGTAGTTTGTTTTAACCATTTTTTTCTCACATTTACCAATTTTTTTTATCACTTCTTTTTAACAAGTTTTTGTCAACTTTGGCAATTTTTCCGATTTTGTTTGGTCACTTTTCTCAGCGTTTAAAAAAATAAATGTTTTTGTTGAATTTGTCCTGCATTTTTGAAGCTTTTTACAACATTCTTTGGTCTGGTAAAATGAAGTTGGAAAGGCCCAAAATAATTGTTTAGTAAACGGGTCAATTTGACCCCGAGGACAACAGGAGGGTTAAAAGATTTCGAAGGGCAAGTGCCTTACTACCAACCAGCAAAGTAGCCTACGTCACCCGGATCGATGGTCTAATTGGTTGAAGTACTATCCAATTGCGTACAGAGTCATTTGAACTATGCCTGTTGATCACACCTCTTGTGCAGTAGAAAATACAGAGCAGACTCCCCAGACTAATGTTCAGTTTTATAAGATTGCGCTTACCTGTCAGATTCTCTGACTTGAGTACCGTAGGTGTGTATTGCAACTGCAAAACGCACCATGGTCACATGCCACATTCTGTAAATTTTTCTTCCACCTTCACATAATCTTAGCACTCACAATAAATAGGCCTACTACAATGTGGGAACATATGACTGACTATAACGCAGTGGCTTCACAGTTCACACATACTTCAGAAATGTGCAGGCTAGTTGTGAGCAGGGAGTTTTCTACACTAGTGGAAATGCAGCCACGTGTATGGAGTGTATGGAGTGTATGGCCAGAAGGTGTTAACTGAAGATGCAGGTTGTGGCTAATGCTGTCACAATGCTTAGCCTACTTCCTGGCTTATCGATCAATTTTAATTGCCATGGCCATTGAAACAAAGTCCATCACCAGTGCAAATACTGTATTACTGTATGATGTAAATGTTGCTTCGCCCCTCACCTGTTACCACAGCCACATCTGTCAACAGAAAGAAGAGGAACCGAAGAAGCACTGGTTGGGTCAGTTTCTGTCAGACTAGTTCAAATCCTGTCTGATGGGTTCTAGAAATTCTTTTTGCCAACATTTAGAGATGTTACTATTAAGGAGTAGGCTACAATGGTAAAGTGACATAGTAGTATTTCACATTAATGATAAAAGACAAATACAGGTCTGTGTGATGAGTCAAGTCTGAATGTTTTTGAGACAGTTAAACAATAAATCAGATTTTTCTTTCTAAGTGAGTTTCTGCCACCAACATAGGGTCAGACTGATGCTGAGGCGGCCTTAAACAACACATCACATCCAGCCATGAGGGTTCATTTTTTCGCACTTGACTGTTCACCTGCATTGGGTAATAACAATGATAAGAAGCGCCATTCCTGCCAGGCGAGCAATATCCTAGACAGAGGGCTCTGTGTTCATCTAACATCGAAATTTAGCGTATGGGGTCTACCAAATGCAGAATGCAAGCGTAATTCGTCATAACTGTGGGTGCATCTTGAATTTCCGGAACAATATTCGCCGACAATCGTTAATTCCCGTACACGAGAGGCCACAAATCCCCGGGTCATCGCAACCAGGACATGACGGCGTTGTTGCTGCAGTATGCGATCTATACTGCTCATGTTTGAAGAGATGACTGTTCTGGCGAAAATTACCCGCACAGAAATCACAGGAAACCCCTGCATTGTTCTGATGAATTAAATTGTAACCCCATAAAGCGCCCCATTGAAGGTTTAGACTTTCATACCTCGTAGTGCTTCATCTTGGCAGCTTGCACCCCCTTCCTTAATATCCGAGACGAGTGACAGAGCCGCCTCCAATCAGCGGAGTAATGTGCGACTGCTGAGGCCACCGTAGGCGGGCACTATGACCGTGCAACAGCCAATCAAAACTGGCAGCCTTCAGACACTATCAGTGCCGCAGCCAATAACATTTGAGCAAACAGAGAGGTTGCAGCTAACCTACCGGTCGTAGGCATCACAGGTAATTGGATTGTCCAAGCATTGCTCTTTGAGTGCGCAGGTGTACCGATCCAACCGGTGACGACGCAATGTGGAAAACTCCTCCTAAACTGTATGGAACATTTATCTATCTGTTAACTTTACCCAAAAGCAACTTCCATGCTGAATGACATTATTTTCCCAATTTCCTTATGCATCTCTTTCTCAAGTTTATGCTACTACAGTAAGCTATGTAATTCCCCAACCC
>NC_045734.1:21461210-21494624 GCF_008692095.1 Etheostoma spectabile | reverse complement strand
TCTCTCACCCCGGACACACACTGTTTGAACCCCTCCCCTCTGGCAGGAGGCTGTGGTCCATCAGGACCAAAACAGTTTCTTCCCCTCTGCAGTCTACCTCAAAGACCACGGTCCCCCACTGAGATTGACTCTAATCCTACATCTCTTTTTTTTGTCAACGTTATAAATGTTTTTGAATTTATTGTTTGTCTATTTAATGTATTAATGTTTATGTATCTTTATCTTTTTCTGATTTCTGATTTGCTTTTTCTTGTTAAAATGCATTTCTGTGTATATTCAGTTTTTTCACGTGCATGAATTGTCCTGCTTGAATAAAGTTTGCTATTTGCCTGGTACGCTGTCTCTTTATAATCATTTATAATCTATAACAAAAAGCAACACTTATTATAAAGGAAAATGTTGGGCTATGAATTGTTTGTCAATGCACATTAACCCAAAACCGTGTTCTTGTGCAGTAGCAAAACAACACACATTTAAAGGAATAACAATTTTGGCACATCCCAAACATAGAAGGATGTATTTCCATTCAGGTTCTAGATAAAACCTTGCCTGCACGTCTTATATCTCCAAAAGCGCCATAATAATCTTAACTCTTGTAGTCCAATACACATACAGGGATACATATATAAATACTTTAAATTGATTGACTAAAATGTACAAAAGCAAGTGGCATAATAGGCATTATTGCCTTTCTAAAAGAATCTTGTTCTGAACTCCACCTTAAAAAAATGTAAACTGGCTAAGCATTCTCATTCCTGAAAACTGGTTTTGCTTTACTTAAGAGAGACGAGAATCTCCTACAAATAATGCAGTCACCATTAACAACACCCTAACCAACAGTGTTGTAAAATTAAACACAGGACAACTAAAGAAAACCTAGTGAAGTTATTTTGTGCTTTTCATGTGTTTGACCATAATTGTGAGTGTAGAGCTCTTTTTTTAGAAGACGTATTGTCTATTAAGTTACATCCAAATGCTTGTTTGTTTTATTTTATGATTAAATTACCTAAAAGTATAAAGTATACAGTTGAGTGATTGCTCTCAGTAACGTAGTGGGCACTATGTTCAATGTGAACACTGATACTACTAAGGGTGTAACCTGCCCCAACAAATCTCTGATAGTGAGATAAGTATAGGCTAAAGCTTGTACATGCATGTTGTACAATGCTGCCTTCAAGTGCTACTCGTACACATGTCTTCTGTCTATGTACAACTTGCAAAGCAGTGTTACAGAACATGAATCGAACAAAATGGAAATATTGTCAAATCTAAAATTATTTGAAATCTTTGGACATACCAACAATCTTGAACTGCAAAAGTGTTGTCTCGTGAATCTTAGTTTGGTGGTATTACATCTGGTTGCTTAAATCATGCAGTACGATGGTCAAACTGTAGCCTACCGCAAAAAAATCTACAAATTCAAAAACACAGGCTATAAGACAGTAGGCCTAAACACATTAGCCTATGTAGTGTCTTAGCTCACTCTACTGAAGGTTTAAGGCAGTTCCTTCTTTCTAAGCAATACTTTGTTCTATGGTTCTTGCCTGTCTTCTTTCAACTTCATTTTAAGCCATCTTGCATGTAGACCTACTTGAAAACAAATTTAGATAAGCCATATAAAATTGACATTTGTATCTTATTAAAAGTATGTATGTTTTACTTAAGTCACAGGTCTATGCAAGGTGAGCAGATGGGGAATATTTATTTTGAAGAACCTTGGTTTCCTTGAAGGTAAAGTGCTACAATGTTATGCCCTACATGTCGTTGCTGTGCACCGCACTACCAGCCCGTACGCAGGGGACTGAGTCATCTTGAATCTGGGCCGCACCCAAACATAACAAAAGCTTTTGCCAGCAATCTAAACAAGTTTAAGTGAGAGGACTCTGTCTTTTTATTCTGGCTTGCCTAACAAGTAACTATTTCTAGTAGGGCTACAACTAACAATTGTTTTCATAGTCGATTAATCTGTTGACTATTTTCTCAATTAATCGATAAGTCGTTAGGTCTATAAAATGTCAGAAAATGGTGATAAATGTGGATCAGTGTTTCCCATGAGCCCAAGATGATGTCCTCAAATGTCTTGTTTTGTCCACAACTTAAAGATATTCAGTCTACTGTCAAACAGGAGAAAACATTATTCACATTTAACAAGCTGGAATCAAATAATTTTTACTTCTGTCTTAAAAAATTACTAAAACCCATTAATTGATTATCGAAATAGTTGGCGATTAATTTAAAAGTTAACAACTAATCGATTAATCGTTGCAGCTCTTTCTAGGCTTTGTTAATTGTGGTTTATAGCATTAGATGAGACTGCTTGTGATGTAGTATGCCATTTCCGCAATAGCAATGTTGTTAGGATAATTATATTATCAATAAATGGACAGAGACCACTGGTATATCTCTCAATTTGTTTACTTGAGTTAAGTTGAGTCAAATTACGGCACTTACAGCAAAGCACAAAATATGACAAACGTGAGCCCCCAGCAGTAGTTTATTTAGGAGTGAAATACAGTCATAACAGGGTTGATACCATCTCCTCTATCTAGTCAGAGTCCACGTTGATGTTGATGTCATGTCTGGTCAGGCTGGGCATCTCCTCCGCCTGCCCTGCTCCGGAACACCCTGTGTCGTTCACAAGGTCAGTTTGTAGTGTCTCACAGGTTTATCTTGTTAAAACCCTATCTGTATTTTGGCTTTCTATGCAAATAATTTTAATATGATCAAGACAGTGATATGTAAATCATAATTTCTGTAACAAAGGTCCAGGGCAATGGGCATGTACATGTATGCATCAAATTGTTAATGTAGCCTAATTGCACAAGGCTTGCCCAACAAGTAACAACAACTTTACATGAGTATTTTCATTTTAGGCTAATTCCACTACATTTATTTGACAAATGTTGGTACTATGTACTATACAGATTAAGATTTTGAGTACAAACATAAACTCAATGTATATAATGTTAGCCTACATGTTAAATAGCAAAACAGAAGTTTCCTAAATGTTTTTCTTGTGACTCACAAGGGCAAAAAAGGTCATTTTTATGTAGGCCACTAGGCTACTTATAATTTTTCTTAAGAACAATTTTAAATAAATTACTTTTAATTGGAATGGAGTACTTTCACACTGCTGTATTATTACTTTTACGTTAGTGAAGGGTCGGAAAACTTCCATCAATGTTATAGCTAGCCGTACCGAGTTATGGGAGACTGATAAGGCAAGGTATGTTAGTTTACAGAAAGTATTCCGACAGCCCCTGAAGGCAACACAACGTCAACGTCGATGGGCGTTTCGTGGATTAACTGTCACCGTTGGGAATGTTCGAGCCGTTTATGGAAAACTCTCGAAGTTTCAACGCGGTTTATAAAGATAATACTCGGCGGGGCAGCGGCGTATGTTTTTACTAAGTAGAGACAGAGGACGGCTTGAGGGCTTGCTATATAAACAACCGTTTTCGAACATTTATAACATTTAGCCTACTTAACAGGCCACTAGATGGTAAAAATGGGTAAAGACTACTACGGCATTTTGGGAATTAAAAAAGAAGCGTCGGAGGACGATATAAAGAAAGCTTATCGTAAGCAGGCTCTGCGCTTCCATCCCGACAAAAACAAGTCACCGGGAGCCGAGGAAAAATTCAAAGAAATCGCTGAAGCTTATGACGTTTTGAGCGACCCAAAGAAAAAGGACATTTATGATCGTTATGGTGAAGAAGGTAAGGTTTTAATTAATTGCATTATTCTGAGCGTGAAGCTAGCCAGCGTTAGGTTTACACAGTGTTATGTCCTTTCTTTGGATGTCAGTAAGATGAATGTTGAAAATGTAGCTAACCGCTATGACGATAACAATTGGACCAAACCGTGTATCCCGAGTGTAGCTAGCTAACGTTAATGGCGCTCCCTGCTCCCCTCGGTTCTGTCCTTCATTTAAGGCTTGTTGTTAAACCAGGAAAAGGGGCAAGGCTCTGCACACAGGAAAACACACACACCATGTTTCTACAAGACCTCTGTGACAAAGCATTACTGAAAATGTATAAAGTTAAACGTGACGTGAGAGAAGCTGGAGGGTTTTAAAAATACCTGATTACCCAGAGCCCAAATAGGCTATTATGCAACTTAACCTTTATACTGTGATCTATGCAGATAGTTACAAGTTATTAAAAATCTCAACAATGTCTACTCCTGTCTAATTCCTTTGAAATCATTCAAGACTAAGGCTATCTAAAGTTATTTTAGATTTTTTTTTGTAAGATTATTGTTCGCAAGATGAACAGCTGAAAGAACCCTTTAATTCAGCTATGAGACGTTATGTTAGCAACATTCAAAGTCAATAACATTGCATAAGTAGGGTCTCCATATTCCTGACGCTTTCGACACATCTCTGTATTCCGGAGAGTTGAATTTTTCTTGAAAACCGCTGTCACGTCATTCGGACACCATGTCTACGGAATGGTTTTTTCAATATTTATCTGATTGATTTGCCCAAAATGTGTCAATCAAGCCTTAAGCGTATACGACCTAGCTACCCCCAGAGACTGATACAATAATCAGGCGTATCTTTCCACGCATTGATATCTTATGGGACTCAAACTTTGCGTACTTTGTCGGAAGTGTCCGGAATACAGTGAGTCTACGTTACTGTTGACAAACAGTAAACATAATTTGATAGTATGTTTTACCACAAGACTAGCTAGCTACCTAATCATGTCATTATACCCAAATTAATATCAAGATTTTCACAAAAAAATGACAATCCATATGTATTGCAGCCTGAAGTGGGATGTGAGATTATCACTTTTGTGAAACAAGTAAGTGTTTGTGTTAGTGTTAACGTGTTGCGATTTATTGTAAACAGAGGCTTTGACTGGATCCTTGTTGCTAGGGTTACTCAATTTTGATAAAGGTTGATACTATGCAGCTGGCTGCAGAGCATTAATTTAGACCAGTGAACAGACCGTTCCACTGAAACTACTTTACTAGGTGTCCATTAACACATTTTAATGGACGCCATGCAGCCAGTCTGAATCGTGCATTCACAAAGGCCGTAGTATAAACAATTGATTGTTTTTCTCACTCAGGTCTGAAAGGCGGAGGCCAACCAGGCGGTGGTGGTTGTGGGGGTCCTGGTGCCTATAGCTACAGCTTCCAGGGCGACCCTCATGCCATTTTTGCAGAGTTCTTCGGTGGACGTAACCCCTTTGAACAGTTCTTTGGTGCCCGCAATGGAGGCATGGATGAGAATATGGACACTGATGACCCTTTTGCCCGCTTTGGGATGGGTAGTGGTGGGATGGGGGGTGGAATGGGCGGGTTCCCTCGCTCTTTCAGCTCTGGTATGGGAGGAATGGGTCCTCACACTAGTGTTGTTAAGAAGCATCAGGACCCCCCTGTGGTTCATGATCTCTTGGTGACCTTGGAGGAAGTTTTGTCAGGTTGCACAAAGAAAATGAAGATCTCTCGTAAAAGACTGAACCCTGATGGGCAAACAATAAGGACAGAGGATAAAATCCTGGAGGTGCAGATAAAGAAGGGGTGGAAAGAGGGCACCAAAATCACGTTTCCCAAAGAAGGGGACGAGACTCCCACAAACATTCCAGCTGACGTGGTCTTTGTGTTGAAGGACAAGGCTCATCCGGTGTTCAAACGTGCCGGCTCGGACATCATCTACACAGCAAAGATTTCACTCAGAGATGTAAGTTTAGATTACCTATAGCTTGCATTTTTTTCTTTTTGTCACTTATTATTCTTAAAAACACTGTGTAAAAGCGCTTGAAGACAAACCAAATAATTATTTATCAGCTGAAAATCATGTGTAGAATGAAGATCCTATTAACGCCTATTCATGACTTATGTTGGTAATTTTCCTTTATGCTCCCCTCTGTTCCATCAGGCTTTGTGTGGCTGCACAGTCAACGCACCCACACTGGATGGCAGAAAGGTGGCTGTGTCAACAACAGATATTGTGCAGCCAGGGATGAAGCGACGCGTGAGCGGCGAGGGGCTCCCTTATCCCAAACGGCCCGATCGTCGAGGCGACCTGTTAGTGGAGTATGACGTCAAGTTCCCAGAGAGGCTCAGCCAGAGTGCCCGGGACACCATCGCTCAGGTCCTCCCACAATCTTAAGCAAGACCATCGGACATCCGGGACTTTAGAATTATCGCACTAAGCTGCCTGCTATTTTTGTGTCAATCATCACATGGACATTTATGTGCTGTTAAAATTACATCAGACAATAAAGCCTGAGACAGATGTGCATAAACGGTCAAGCATAGTGTAACCGTCTTGAGAAGGTACTTATCAAGAATGACCGCAGCATTTCACCAGAGTAAAATGTAAATATGAATTGTTTGTTTGGTTTCCTGACTAAGATTATATTTTGATTAATTAAAATGAGACTATTTATATAAAAAGGGCAACTTTACATTCAAATAAAGTTTCAAAAAAGGGCAGTAGCCTATTTTTGTTGGACTAAATTTTGAAGCATTGTTATGAAAGAACATTAAAGAAATGAAAACAGTAGTGGTAAGTATTTACCAGAATGGCCTTCCAGTTCTTCAGTAATGTGTGACTTTCCCCTGCAGCTACTGTTTACACCAGGGAGCCAGCGAGGCTCCTAAAGCTACATTTGTGGGATGTTTTTCTCTTTCCCTTCAGTAGGGCTAGGGCCAGAGTTTCCACTGGCTATGGCTTAGGTTTTCTGTAGGGGCTAAAGACATACATTGGCCTTAGTTCAGCCTTTATCGAAGAAAACCGTAATTCACCAATGACTGGGTCTAAGTGTCAAAGTCTTTCTCTTGCTAACCTCATTAAAACTGTTAAAGCTCCAGTTGATTTCCGTATTAAACTGGGTTTGCTGGGATGCTGTGGAAACACTGGATGATGTTTCCTCAGGACTGTGACTTATCTTCTAAACTGGTTGTAATGTATCAAAATCATGCTCGTAAGTACATACATTAAAGAAATATACAGTCTTGGAAATAGGCTTATTTCCTTTAGAGTGAGATGAGAATAATACCTCTTTCATACGATCTAAAATGTTTTTAAACCTTTGGACAGAGCCAGGCATACCGTTTCCCCCTTCTTTCAGTCTTTATGCTAAGCTAAACTAACTAGCTGCTAGATCCAGTTTTGTATTGAACGGACAGATATGAGAGTGATAACATTATTTTCTCTAGCTCTCCTAAAAAGAATGTGTGTATTTCCCAAAATATCAAACTATCTCAGATTTAAGGTGAGCAAAGACTAACTTCCCTCTTAAGTATATCCATGTGAAAACAGGCTTCTTGTGTCAATCTGCACTGTGAAGTTTGAACATTCAACCAAAGCAACAACTTAATTAATTTAAAAAGTCTTAGTCATAATTGTTTGTCATATATCATTAGGTTAAATATATTTTGAGCTCTAAGTGGAGGTTATTGCAGTTTTGTCTTAACCAAGGGGAGTGATCAGAAAATATTAGGTTAATAATTCTGAGCCTTGCTTTTTAATAAAACAATATAAAAAGCAGCCCCCTCTTTATGCAAATAATATCCATGCAGTCACTGCATGGAAAATGCTGTGTCATACTTTAAGTCCGTGGTCAAGCTAAACCTTTAAACGTGAGGGGAGCAACATGGGTTCAATGTTAACTTAGAGCAAACTTATACATGCTGTATAAAACTAAATTCTCTTTAAACAAACCAGATTTACTAAAGTTGCCCTCAATCTGCCCTCTGATACCCGTGATACAGTCAGCAGACAGACAGCTTGTTGAGTTTGATGCCCTCCGGCTTCATGTACTGCAGATGCACTGAGGCCCACAGCTGCAAGAGCCTGAACAGATGTCAACACTGAATAGTATCAGTCATAAGCTGGCTCTTCAGAGAAAAGGGGGCTGGAGAAATACAGTACTGTAGGCTATATTCTCTGTTTTCCAAAATGTAGGTAAAAAGGCAATGTAAAACAAAAAACATAGCTGCATAGTTACATCCTTGTAGCTTTTCTGAATATTCACAGCACTCGCATGTTATTGCACTTGACTACTTTGAAGCAGGCGATTGCATTGTCCTGACATTGCCTAAAATTGCCAATTGCCTCGGACTAAAATTTTCTTTTACTTGGCTTTAAACCTGGATGAAGAATGATGATTATTCATGTCGTTGTGGTTTGTTGCTTCTCAGGTGAGTTTTAATGTATTTTTAGATTAACATTCATATCACTTGTTTTAATTGTGAAAGTTAGAGTATATTCTGAATTCATAATTAATCTACATGTACATGAGAGGGCATGTATCCTCAACCTTACAGTGATTAATGAGTTATTGCTAAATTAGTTAAAGTGTTTTGATGAGCTGCAATGATAACATTTGGTATGGTGTTTGTATCGGGGAAATTGGTTTTAGGGAGTTTTCACACCGGCCTTGTTTAGTTTGGTTGAATTGACCCCTGGAGCGTTTTCCCTCTTGGTGCGGTTCGTTTGGTCAGGTGAAGGCAGTAATCTCGGTTGCGTACCAAAACAACCAAACGGTCGATTGTTTGTGGGGAGAACGTGATCCGACCGAGATCCGTTCCAACTACAGTATAGCTGTACATCACAACCAAGGAGAAAACGCTCCAAATGGACAAATTCATCAAGTCGTTCATACCAGAGTAAAGGAACTATAGATGTGTAAACAACCTAATTATCCATTACAGTAACTTTTAAGTTGTTGTGGTTGACTCTAACAATTCCATAAACATTGAATCAGTTTATTCTTGGTCTCTTTATCAGCTCTGGCATTTCCTGCCAGTACTAGCCTATTTAAATCAAGTCAAGTGGGTTTTATTGTCATTCATTGTCATACACTGTACATTGTTAAACAAAACAATGGATCAAGTGGTGTTATTTGAAATATATAAAAAACGACATTGGAGTTAGGCTACATTAAGTGCACACACATTATAGATTCTACATAAAGTGTAATTACTACTTAAAGTAGAGCATTTAAGACAAGGGACAGGACAGACAACAAAAGACAGGGCATAGACTTGTGACAGAGCACTGATTATTAAAAGTTAGGTTCACCGTGAGGTGAAGGTAGAATATATAGTTTAACAGCAGAAAAAGTGAAGGAGTGCATTTCAGTCTGACTGCTTGAGAGAAGAAGCTCTTCCCCATTCTGGAGGTGTGTGCAGTTCTACTGCAGTACCTTCTACCTGATGGCAGTATGGAGAAGAATGCATGGGATGGGTGTGTTGTGTCCTGAACAATGCTTATGGCTTTGCGCAGACAGTGGGTGTTGTAGATGTCAGAGAGGGAGAGAAGAAACACCCCAGTGATCTTTTCAGCCTTTTCAAATCAAGGATACATATCCTTTCTAAAATACATTGAGACAATTTTAAAAACTAAAGGTGGCATACCATAATTGTGTCGTTGATCACACACGCTTACTTTTAAATGAACTTGTCATTGCACATATATTAATTGATATAAAATAAAAGAATAAACCCAATGGTGGAAGGCCAGTAGTCAACAGCTGTAACCAAGCCATCTATTTTTTATACTGCAGTTGTCTGTGCGGAGGCGTCAGAAGTGCTGGAGGTGAGCGGCCATGTTGGAGGACAGGTCTCCATCCACTGTTCTGGTAGCTGGACTACAAACAACAGCTCGGAACACTACCACATGTACTTCTGCAAAGGAGTCTGCTCCAGAGAATCCATTCTCATTCAACCTGCGAGGAAGAGGTTGGCTGGTGCGCAGCGAGGGAGATACAGCATGGAGGTCAACAGAGGAGATGGAGCCTTCAAAGTGACCATAAAGAGGCTGAAGAGGGTGGATGCAGGGACATATTGCTGTGGAGTGGAGAAAACGTTTAACGTGTTGCACCAGGAGGTCAATCTCATAGTCGTAGAGAGTACGTTTTTAGCTAGATGCATAAAAGTTCCTTCAGGATTGGTAATTGTGTGTGAAACAAAGCTTAAAGTGCTCATGTTGTGCTCATTTTCAGGTTCATAATTGTATTTTGAGGTTATATCAGAATAGGATTACATGGCTTAATTTAAAAAAAAAAACTGATTTTTGTTGTACTGCACATTGCTGCTGCTCCTAAGTGTTGAGGTCTCTGCTTTTGCTACCGAGTGAGGCTTCACACTTCTGTTGAATCTTTGTTGGTTGTCATACATGCGCAGTAGCTTGGTAATGATTACATACATAATATTAGCACTTTAAAGTGTGAACTGTCGGTTACTCTAAGATTATTGGGTAATATTGTCTGTAAGACTCTTAAACAAAACCTTGGCTGTGATTGAAACCGTTCCCTCATACAATATTCCCTAGATACATTTTTTGTCTCAGTGCATGCATTGTTTTAGTCTGGTGCAACACAGGTAATGCTGCCGCTAGTTACCTTAGCGTAGTGAATGAAATCCTATGTTGCCGGTTAGCATGTTGTGAGTAAAAGTGAGCCAACAACAACAACAAAAAACTAATTACTTCTAGTAGCCTGCGAATTCACAACAAGTACAAATAACAGTGCCTATTAAGACTAGACAATTTCCTAGGCAGATATTGACTTGGGACTATAATGGGTGGAAGCACAGCCGAAGCAAAGCGTACCTCCTATGGAGCCATTTTCTTGCTAACAAGCCATCACCCGCTGTTAAATTTCCAAAAACTGCCAATCATTTTGGCGTCACTTTGACAGCGAATAACTTTACATCTGAAGCGTTTAAAGACTTTATTTGTCCATTGTTAATTTCTAAAGAAACAACAATGTATAAAAGACTCCATTACGTTGTACCTTATGTTATGGCTCCGTAGAAGGCGTATTTGTAAAAATAGGCTAATGATTGTCATCACCAAGCGACTTGCTGTCGCATAGTTGACAAATTGCAGTACAGTACAGGAGAAGCTTGCAGGTAGTTTTGACTTACATTAGCTGTTTTAGCTAATTACTAATGGTAACTAGCATTTTAGTTAGCAATACTTAGCATTTTCCTATGTTATCTCCTTACCTACGTTCTCCGCCCCTGCAAGATTGGGAATGATTGAGATTTCTCTTGGCACAGCTACCAGAAGACTTACAACTTTCAGGCACGTTGCTCACGTCAAATCTCAGCGTCAAGCTGAGATAGAGGCTGCGCAGTAACGCTCAGCCATTACCGGAAAAGTGCTTCTAATAGACTTCACTGGTCTCCGTTGCAAATCTATATCATGGCTTCCATCAATTTTACTGTCTATGATCCTATGTACACTCAAATTAGTTGTGCGTTGTGGGTATTTTGTAGTGGACTAAAAAGTAAAGGAAATTATCGCTGAAAATTCTAATACCACTACAAAATGGCGAACACACGATATAGTGCACTATTTCCGTGATAGGGATCGGTTTCATGCCTTATCTCATAAATACTATTGATTGTATCCGCAGGCTCAAACCACCACATTTTTATGTAGCTGACAGTCTGGTCTTGCTTTGCCTGGAATGTCTGAAATTATTATACATACTGCATATGTTGTACTACAACAATGTCACATGAGCACACACAGTGTTCCTCACCGGTTATCCTCTGTCCTGTTCTCCCAAAGCTTCCACTGTTCCTCACCAATCTCCTCCCTCCACCACCACCCAGCAGACCAAAGCAGAAACTCTGCCCCCAGGCAGCTTTCCATCCAGCACTAAACCGTCACCAGCAGCATCAACCCACCTCAAAGGTATGACACAATCACTATTAGCAGCAGTTCTCCCATAGCGAGCTTAAAAACAGCTACTTAAAAGTTTTACATATTATAACTCAGCTTAATAATACTGACTTGATCTAATCCAAAATGTGCTTTAGGTTTTGTTACTTTCTTGGATGGTTGACCTCCATTGTGGAAAATGTTGTAGGTGAAGAGTTTGATACTTGAACACTGTTTTTACATTCATCCAGTGAAGAAGGAGACATCTTGTTTCCATCAGTTGAACTTTCGAAATAAAGACCCCATAGGGCTTATGGTTCCAGAGTTATTGGCCAACAGGAAAAGACTTAATTACAGCTCCACCATCCAGTCAAGTGCTGAGTTAGATCTTAAATCAGTCTGACGAGTTTATTATAGTCCAACTGCTATTAGTTTTTAGGGAGGTAAATGTCGTCATTGCATGTTATTAGAATGGATTAAAAAGACATTGTATCGTACTGCGTCCAAAAGGTGATTTTTTGTTGTTGTTGATTGTGTGATTTTATTATTATTAATTTTATTTCAGGTTTATTTAACAGGGACAATGCACACTAATAATGCATTTATAATACACTATTTTACATCGGCTGTAAAATAAAAAAAAGAAATACCACATAGCTAGGACAATAAAAAACAACAAGTTGAACCTTTCTAAACAAACAAAATGTGCCTGACAACCACATAGGCATAGCACAAGTGGCACAAACAGGCAGGACAGGAAAGACAAGACAGCAGCAAGATTTAGTGTCTACGTATAATGTTGACACTCCTGATTACCTGTTAGCCACTTCTTCAAGTTAACTTTAAAAGACACATAAGTTTTAAAATTCCAAATGTGAATTGGAATGCGGTTCCATTCACGAGCAGCCCTGACTGAAGAAGCTGTTTGACCGAATGCATTTTTCCTCAACGGGACAATGCAGTCACCTCTTGCTGCACTCCTTGTAGATCTGGAAGTAATTGGTACAAACTGGCTCAATACATGAGGAGCCAGTCCGTGTAAAATGTTGTACATAAGACAGACATCTGTATATTTAATCAAATTTTGGAAACTTAAAAGGTTATATTTTTATAAAACATGACAATGATGATAGTGTATGAATTTCCTATCAAGTATTTTAAGAGTTGTTTTGTATAGAGAGTAGTGGTTTGAGAGAAGGGTTGTTTTGCTTGTGACCAGGTTGTCAAACAGCAAATCATTGAGTGCATGAACATCATAGCGGCCCTTGTTGACATGCATGTCTGAAGTTTGCCAAGTTAAACTTAATGTGATTACAAACCGTTTTAATAATGTAATTGTTTTCATTTCTATTAGAGAGTTTCCACAGATTGCTGTTTCAGTAAAAAAAAAAGACTAAACATGTTGGACTATGAGCAAAAAGGGTCATGGTAATAGTATTATTATATATAATAATTTATTATAACCTCTTTGCTCTGAGTAAGGGGAAAAAAAACGTTTTTTTCACACACAACACTGTTCTGAACATCAATGACTATATTTTTATTTTGTTTGGAGCACCTCAAGTAAGCTGTATTGTCAGAAGCACAAACAAGTATGTCTGCCTCTGTTTGCAGACACCACAGTGGTCATCATTGTTTCGGTGAGCTTGGCTCTTCTGGTTTGTGCCATTATACCTCTTATATTCTACGGAAACTGCCGGCGTAATTTGGGTGAGGTAACACACACACACACACACACACACACACACACACGCACACACACACACACACACACACACACACGTTTTAATAAATCTTGTTTGGTTGTTTCAGAAGGTCAGAACAAGGGTGAGGTGAGTGACCCATTTTGTAATTTACCAATTCTGATTTTTATTAAAATGTTTATCTTTTATGACTGTTTTAAGCATTCAAGTTTTTTGCGCAAATAAAATAATTCTTGAAGATGATTTTTATTGACTTACAGTCTGACCACTGTGAGGAACATGCAGAAGTTGCTTCTACTCCGGCTGCAGTGAGGCTGCGGTCTTTAGAACCAGGTGCTGATCCAGAGTCCAGTATTCGAGATGCCTCACACCAGGCACTGGATTCCAAATCTTTGGACTAAACAGGATTCTTCTGTGTCTGACCTGAAAGCTAATCTCACCCTCTTCTCTGTGTCAAACACATATTTGAATATATTTCTGTGCATATCCTTTCTTTGGATGTCTTCTTTTTTAATTTGTAAGTTATTTCTCTATTACAATGAAAAGCAGCAGCGACCTCCTTGCTGTCCTGTTCATCTTCCACATTAGGAATAAGGTTAACATGATTTTGACATATTGAATACGCCTCTGTTAGACACATCTGGGGCTGCCTGATGAAAGTAAAAACAGTTTTGTTAACGGGAGCAGTAGATTTGCAGGATGTGGCTTACACGTTGCACATATGGGTATGGAAGATTTAAAATGTCTAAATTAGAACAAATCAAACTAGGAAAAACAGTGAAAGACAATACACTTGGTCATTTGTGTTTCCTATTTTTGAGTGCATTTTTCTGTAACATAATAAAATGAAAAAAAACATGTGTTGAGTGACAATTATTCAGCTTTTTTGTCTGAGTCAGTTGTTTTTCATTGTGTCATGAATCTTCTATGCCATATTCAAGTGTTTGTTTTTGGAAAATGTTTTTGTCATTATCACACAGTTAATGCATACATAAAAAGGAAATATAAATAAAGTGTAGTTTATTTAACTTTCTTTCTTTCTTTCTTTCAAAGGAATGCTTTCCCTCCTAAATGATAATTTGTATATAAATTACTCTTCCCATGCTACCTGAATAAATGTTAAACTTCAATATTCGGCACATTGATAGCTGTGTTGTAATTCCGATTGAAGACATCTTTGGTCAGACCACTGACCAGATAATCCCAAAACAGGTTGCTGATATATTAGACAAAAAAGACAAGGCTGTAATGACAAGTATGCTCATGTGAATAAGATAACCATATGTTTCAGGGACAGAAACACAACACAATAATGCACACCGGATAGATAACACTACACCCTCATCAGAGAGTACATTTCTGCTGTTGGCAGAGTTTGGTAGGCTGGTCTTAATAAAGTTTAAAGTAGTGTTGCAGTAAGCCCTGCAGAAGGTGCTACACACATTACAATTCAGTCACCCTCCCCTTACACAAGCACTTCCTGACAGCACTATGACTGTTATCTGTAGAATCCTTACAATATCAAGGTCTTAGGCGTCATTTTAAACTCTTACAAGGTTTAATGTCAACCATTTCATTTTGGCTTACTGCTCTCGTTGCTGTATCATTATGGTTTAGGCTTAACTTTTTGATATCAATGAACGTCCGTTACATTCAAGCCATTGCCAAATGAGTTGCTACAAAGCTAATTAAGACTATCAACTCCCCACAACTCTCTGTATTTCTCAGTATGGATATGTTCGAAAGATTGTGTCATCTGCCAACTTTCGCAGAAACTAGATTGAAGATAAAGACCTCATCTGAAGAGTCCATGTTTTTTTAATCCTCTGTGTCCTCTTTGGCTACTAGCAACTGTGTTGAGGAGGGGTGGGGGCTGTGTGCTAGTAGTGGGTGGATCGTTCCAAATATTGATAATATCAATATCAACAATGGTATAGATATTAATCAAAACTAGTGTAATGAGATTGATACTTTCCTTTTAGTTTCTCTCCCCTTTGCACCGCTGCGGTGTCATAAAAGTGGCAACCTGCCTGTGTGTCTTGATAAGTGACGCAGCGGTCAAGTGCCGCTCCTGTCACAGCCCAGAGCAGGCACAATTTGCTCCTCCTCCCCCGTCTTGTGATTTGATGTTGTACTGTCACGTGACTTAGCAATGCCAGGCAAACAAGCAACATTTTAGAATTATAACGGTAATAATAATAATAATAATAATAATAATAAAACAATAATTAATAGTACAAGTTGTGAACATAGCACTGACATATCACCACCTTTAAGTTGATACAGCAGACTTGTTACTTGTAACAGTTACTCATTTACACATCCAGCAGTTAGGGAGCAACATTATCATTTTTTCATCTTTCTGTCCTTGAGGTGAATGTTTTGCCAATATTCACTCTCTTTAGCTCTGGCTTGTTTTCTTTACCAACTCCTGAGGGAAATATCAGTCTCTTTAGCCTGTCTGTTGCTGAGCAGGTGCACAGAGACTTTTCTCTGATAACAGTTGACTATTGAGGTAGCAAAGTGAAGAGACTCGTGAGAGTGAACCAAAACAGTTATGGACTGGACAGCTGAACAATGAGCCGTGTGACTAACTGTCATGTGGCCCATTGCTCATTGGGGGATTGGCCTCGCCTGCTGGGAGTCTATAGAGAGCCTAAGTCACGCCCCTTTCGGTGGACCTCATGGGACCTTAATTCGGAAAACTTATAGTATGGCATTGAACAGGGAGAGGCAAATTATTTTTTGACCCCGTTTGAATTGAGCCATGGATTACAGATATGATGTTCATCAATTTAAACAATCATTTTTCAACCGAAGAAAGTCTCAGTTAGCTGTAAGTTTGTCATAGTACCACTTAGTTTTGTGTGAAACCGCTCAGTGAACTACATCTCTTGTCTCACACAATTTATGTACCCTGGCCTGATGCTTAACTTGCTTGCCAGCTGGCTTGCTTAGCTCTGTTCCAAAACACATGTAACGTTATCTTACTTGATGTGTTTTATCCAGTGAAGTGTTTTCAGCAGATGAGCACAAGAACAAAAAAGATCTGCTGCTCATTTGAGTAACGTTACATCTCTGGTGCGACACACACAGACATCGTTGCTTCAGCGAGACGTCTTTCTATTTACGTATTTTTGCAGTCTTATACTTCAACAGTTTAACAATAAACCCGTTACCCATATTTTTTTGAAAGACAGGTACCATGGACCGGAAGTAGAAGGGCATGACTTCAACTCTCTATAAAGCTCGGTTTGGTCTCACTCTCCCTCCAGTCAGGCTGGTGCCATGCTAGCACCCCAAAGTGTTTTTTTGTTTGGTTTCATTGTCTTTAGTTGAATCCTTGTTTATATGAAAAGGTTGATGAGCATTTACCTTCCATAGCACCCAACACCCACTATAAACTACTGATCACTGACATCACATACAGTAGTTTATTTTAGTTTAGTTGTCTTTAATAAAGTTACTTGTTTATTGAACTTGTGGTGTGGACCTCCATCTTTTAGTATGCTCTTAAATGAGCTGGGCAAAACAGCTGAAACTCACTAAAAATCTCCATAAAGCTCAGGGGAGATGCAGCTTCACGTGATAATTCTCTGTGGATTCATCACTATGAGTAACCCTTTAAATTTTGTCATTTGAGACATTGTTATTATATAAATATAAATCTTAGCCGCTTTAAAACAGCTTTGTCAAAGCAATTTCTCAGTATTACTTTCAATGTGAACTATCTGCATTTTATTTATATACACAATGCTTAATTTAAATTGTTCATCAACATGTGATTAGTAGAGATGAAGAAAAACCGTGTGTAATTTAGTCTGCTATATTAGGTCATGTTGAATTACTGTTATTTGCTTTACATTCAATGTATTGAGGTCACAGATACTGATGAGCAATGACACTGAAACTAAACTTTGTCATACATCAGAGACACAGATCATCTCACTTCATCTTCATCCACGCATGTTTCTCTTCTGTCTACAGCCCTTGACTTCCTCTCTCATTCAGTCAAAACCACAGAAGGTAGGTACACAGTTAAGAGCTTAACCAGATGTCATTTAATTTGCAAGGTTGTGCAGGGAGGGAAGCATGATGCCATTTAACCATTGTTTAGGTTTCTGAATAGACAAATAGACAGAGCCTGGTGGGACTACCCAGAATAAGAAACAATAGTTACGTATTGTAACTCCAGATTCTGGAGCTGGCACTTTCTCAATAAGAATGAAGACCATTTCTATCTTCTACTGTCTTCTATATGGTAAGTGTTAAAGGAAAACATCCATTGATTTATCTAAACAAGTCAAAGATGCTTTAACTCTTGTAATACAATCTAATTTTGGCAGCTGCTAGGATAGAAGGAGCAGACATCAATGTAGAGGGATTGGAAGGAGAAGACGTCTCATTTCAGTGTTCACACAGACTTGCGTGGAAAAACAACAAATACTTCTGCAAGGATCCATGTAAAGACAGTGAAGATGTGCTGGTGACTGTACAGTCTAGTAGACGAGTGAAGTCAGGGAGGATAGCTCTGGTGGACTCAGGGAACGGAGTCTTCACTGTGACCATTAGTCAACTCCAGCTGTCAGACTCAGGGAGATACTGGTGTGCAGTGGACAGGCCTGGTTTTGATGCATTCACTGCAGTACATCTCACTGTAAAGGAAGGTACGTGCGTGCATGATCTTGTCAGTTTTACCTTGAGTAACTGCTTTTATGTTTTGCTTTTTTTCATGTCCCTATCAGTGGTGGATGTGACGATGCACATTTATTCAAGTGCTGCACTTTAATACAATTTTGAGGTACTTGTACTTTACTTTAGTATGCCACTTTAAATATTGAGAGAAATATTGTAGTTTTCACTCTACAACATTTATCTGATTCGATTCAATTTGATTTAATTTATTTAATTGCATTGAGAATGCCTTACACAGGAAAAGACAGCGAATACAACTGAGGATAAGAACACAAAAGTCCAGGACCTATTTCCTTTGTGGTCCTCATCTGCTAGAGTTACTTTACTAATTAATATTTTGCACACAAAATATTGGCGAGGTTTGTAAAAAACTATACATTTTTGCATAATTAACCAGTGGTTCCCAATTCTTTTGGGCTTGTGACACATTAGATCACAGGAATCCAGCCCACATATCAATTTAGGTTCATAATAAATTTGTGTCCGCCTAGTTGCAAGCCGAACCAAACCACACAGACGGGAAACTGTTTTTAATCTGCAATTACGTGACACTCAAACCAGAATTTTGGCAGATTTGAAGAATTTGGGACTCGGAAATTCCCACAGAAGCAGAGAGTTTGCACATTCAAGCTGTGAAACAGATTACTCTGAGTCAGCTGTTTAGTAGCCTACTTTTAAAAATGTTATTAGAATGCTTTGTTTTCCTTGATTTGCTACGATGTTTTTGGGGCTCTATGTGAACCAAATTGCATGTAAGAAGGGTATATAAGACGTACACAGTCCAAAATATTAACTTTTATCGGTGATCCAAAAAGCATGTCAATAAACTACACATGTCTGGCCCTTGATGGGATTTTCATTTTCCAGCGTGGCCCTTAGGGAAATGACACCCTTGCCTTAGATTATTTGTGGCCTTTCGTTTCATGTTTCACAAATCCAGTCCCACCAAAGACTAATTTTCCTTTTAAAACTTCCCAGGTTTTATTGAAAGAATTTTTTGAGACAAAAAACAAAGATTACATAAACATCCAAAATCGTCAGTTCTTTCCAACCAACCCCATTAATAATCTCATGAACATCTGCTTCATCTTGTGACCCATAGGTTGGGAACTACTGGGCTAAACTGTATAGAGTAATAAAAACTAGCTCCACACTGACCTACTACCATGGTTTACTCTTGTGTTGTCTTTCCTGTCGACCATGCAACTTTTTGTTTTTGTGGGTCAAAATTTTAAATGAAAACTTTCTTGTTTCTTTCCTTTTGCTATACCTGATGTTTTTGTCACTTTTTACCACATTTCTTTTGTCACTCTTTCTGATGTTTTTGTTGATTTTTTTATACACTCTTTTTGGTGCATTTTTTGGACATGTTTGACGCTTTATTTAAGTCATTGTTGACCAAGACCAATTTTTTCTCCAGAAAATCCTGTAAAATTGAATGAAACAACCAAATTCAATCTAAATAGTAAAATGATCATTTATTTTACTTGTGAAAAGCGTTTTATGGAACCATCCATGTTATGTTTTTGACAAGACAAGGCTGGTAAGGCCAACAGTGTTGACAATTATCAACCTATTGCGTTAGCCAGTATCTTGTCTAAAGTACTGGAGAGAATACTGTTACCAAAGCTTGAAAGGCATGTCCTTATTTCTGACTGTCAGTATGGTTTCAAAAGAAAAGATGGAACTGACCTGTGTATCATTGTTCTTAAAGAGATTGTGTTGAGGTACACACGTCTGAATTCATCTGTATTCCTGTTTTATTATGCATTATTGTCCTGTTTTATTTATTTATGCATCAATGGCATTTGATAGAATTAATCATGAACGGTTGTTTGTAAAATTGTTAGAAAGAGGTACCCCTAAATTTTTTGTGAGAATTTTAGTGTTTTGGTATGCCCATCAAACATTTCAGGTTAAATGGGACAATGTTGTATCTGCTCCATGCTGTGTTAGTACTGGAGTGCTGCAAGGAGGTATTTCGTCTCCTATTTTATTTAATGTTTATATGGATGAATTATCAAATCAGCTAAATAGGTTAAAAACTGGCTGTCTTGTGGGCCACACTGTTGTAAATCCTCTTACGTATGCAGACGATCTGGTCCTGCTTGGTCTACATAGTACTGGGCTGCAGCAGATGCTGAAGTTGTGTTCTGAGTATGGCCTTGATTATAAGCCACATAAGGATAGTTAGAAGCGATGAGGACAGGAAATAAACTTTTCCGAAGTGCTCTGACTCTGTGAAGTGCACTATGTTTAGATCCTACATAACACCTCTATATACTGCTCAACTGTGGTCTAACTATAAGCTTTAAGAGTATGTAGAAGATCAAGGTAGCATACAGTAATGCAATGAGGCTGCTGCTTCATGTCCTTAGGTGGCATAGTGCCAGTCATTTGTTTGTGTCCACTAAAGTACCAACCTGTGAGGCACTCTTAAGACAACTGATGTTTAGTTTTATGTGTCGTCTGGACAAGTTAGAGAACCATATAATTGAAGCCGCAGTCAGTCCTCTGAAAACCTCTAGATTAAGACAACATTGGTGCAATGGCCTGTATGGCCTATAGGCGAATAGGGACTTATGATGTATGTTTGAATCTTCTTTTTATACTTTTTATAATGTATGATGTTTAATATGGACCTATGTCTACAATAAAGCTTTATGTAATTTGGTTGAAAGAAACCCAAATTTCATATATACAAAAGTTTTTGAAATGGGTCAAATTTGACCCGAAGAAAACAGGAGGGTTTAAAGCTGTTTACACAGTTATGCATCAACAATAACAATCTAATAATGTGATGTATACAGTAATTTTATATCTATACCATTTATATACCACTGTTTCATATACAGATGAGACAACAACTGTCATACCTGAACTTTCTCCTACATGGACACATCACATAATTTCCAACTCCACGCAATTTACATCTGAAATGGGCACCAGTAGGCCTACAAACTTTTCAACAGGTAGAAGGAATACATCGTCAATTTTAAATCCTTTCCAATATTAATAATAGATAGAAAGACTTACAATAAGTATTTTTCTATTCAACCTCACAGCCATGAACAGCACTAATGGAGGAGGACAGAACATCATCACAGGTGAGGCTCTATCTTTTTGGTGTGTGGCGACTGACACTTGTGGATGTATAAAATTGTTGAGACATCTCTCTTGTTTTTGGTCAGGCATCCTGTTGTACCCTACAGTCGGGGCTGTTGCCACGCTCACTATCTTGGTGCTGACAGTAATGATTGTCAGAAACCGCAAAGAAAACTCCAAACCTCAACCCCAAGTTTGCTCAGACAACACCAACCTCGTCAGGGCAGAAATAAGAGGGGTAAGAGACACAAATTGGAGCTCGAAACGCCAACAACTCTGACTAGAGAAACATGACGATTGTCTTGACAGCGAATGAAATTAAGCTGACAATGATTGAGTTTCCTTTCCTGGTTTCAGAGGTCAATGTACAAAGAGGGGATTTCCTAAAGTCCATCAGTTCACATTTCTATTTCTCTTTATTTTGAATCTGTGGAGTTTCTGCCTTGGGACGCTTTAAAACCCACTCTTAATCAGTATTTTCAGTTATACAGGAGTGTTGTGTTAAAGGAATAGTTTAAAATATTAGGTAATACACTTATTTGAGTTTTTGCTGAAAGTAACTGTAGATGAGAAGATTTTTTTGTTTTTGTTTTATGTATTGTATTCAAGTTTGCAGTACATCATATTTGCAGTGCAAATTTTATTAAGGCTTTAGTAATAATTAGTAGTATTCATATATGTTTTAGTGTGTAGATTCATTACAGTGACCCGGTAAGTTGTGGAACTAATATGTGCAAATGTTTTTTTCCTTTTTGACTTTTCAACAGGCCAACTCTCAGGAAGTGCAGTCGTTTAAAAAGTTATCGGAGAGGTTCTCTTGTACTTCCCATCCAACACAGGATCCACCAACAGCTGCGTCTTCAGCAGACGGATGTAGTGTATCCATGCACATCTATGAAAACATCCCCCGCTCCAAAGGCACTGCACCTTCAAAATGCTCAGTTTCAAACGTCCAAGACACAGATGACATCAGCCCTAGGATCTACGTCAAATGTAACGGTAGTACTTTGGTAACTCCAGATTCTATTAGTATAGGCGTAGCCCTCTAAGGGCTACGCTATTGGGTTTATCCTTCGCGCATGCGCAGTCGTGAAGATTTTCTTCCCGCCCTAGCGTCCAGCTCGGCCTCAACTACGTCCGCATTACTGCATATATACAGAGCGGACCGTTGTTCGACTCCCAAAACATCAGCTTTTTCTTCAACTAATGTTCTAGGAGCAGGTGGCCCGGACCTTAGAGGGCTACGCCTATACTAATAGAATCTGGAGTTACCAAAGTAACTAACGTTCTATTTCGTATAGGCTTCGCCCTCTAAGGGCTACGCTATTGGGTTAGGGCGAAGCTGATGTAGTCAATGCCACCTGCGGCACAGGTCCACAAGCCGAACATACACCACATTGCCCCAGCAACAATGTACAGAGCTAGTCAGAGTCATTCTTCTGACAAGCCTGCCCTGCCAATGGCGTGGCCGGAAAGGTTCATGTGGCCGCAATAGATGCAGTAGTACAATGATTAATGGGGTTAGCGTGATTGATCCTGTCGCGCATGCAACGGAGAGACATGATTACCTCCGTGCATGCAACATGATTATGACAATGTATGAGATAAAAACTGTGTCTCACAAGAAATACCCCAGGTACAGGAGAGGTGAGACAGCAGAGCAGGGTCATTCAGCACTAGGTGTGAAGGAGATTGGCAACAATCAAGGCATCCGCTTTTTTTTTTTTTTTTTTTTTTTGCACATTCAGCGCGGCATTACGCGTCACTGACTGTGGACAAAACCGCATGAGACATGGAAGATTCAGACATATCTCGCAGATAAAAGCGGATGAAGGGGCACGGGGAAGCCCAGGAGGCTGCCGCGCAAATGTCGGCTACTGCCATGCCTTTAAATAGAGCCGCAGACGCCGACAGAGCCCTCGTAGAGTGACCCCGAATGTCTTGGGGGGGCTCTTTCCCTTCCGAGCTATAAGCCTGGGTAATAGCCTCGCACAGCCAGTGAGACAGACGCTGTTTTGAGAGGGCTGATCCTTGGGAGTGTTCTCTATAATGCACAAACAGCTGCTGAGTTTTCCTGATATTTGCCGTGCGTAAAATGTATGTGACAGAGCGCGCCGGACACAACCGGTGGGAAGCCTCCTCCGCACCGTTAGCGTGAGGTGGGGGGAAAAAACCCTCGAGGGAAAACACCCTTGACCGAAAAGAACTAGTTAAAGTCTTCGGTGTGAAGGAGGGATTTGGCTGTAAGGTGGCTGCGCTCCCGTCCCCTCTAATGGAGAGGCAGGACGGAGAAACTGACAGTGCACATAAATCACTCACTCTTTTGGCCGACGTTAGGGCAAGGAGAAGTGCTGTCTTAAGCGACAGCATTCTGAGCGAAGCCTGTGTCAAGGGCTCAAAGGGGGGCTTCCCCAGAGCCCGCAGCACCAGAGCTAGGTCCCATTGGGGGGCGAGGGGGCGAACAGCCGGTTTTTGACGCCTAACCCCCTTCAGGAAACGTTTCACCAGGGGATGCGCAAAAACTGTCCTCTCACCGAAACCTTCGTGACAGGATGAGATGGCTGCTGCGTATGCTTTGACTGTAGATGGAGCCAAATCATTATCCACCAGAGTTTGTAGGTACGTCAGCACGAGAGGTAGGGGACACGATGTGGGGTCTGCGTCCCTCTCTGTGCACCAGCGCTGGAAGGCAGACCAGCGCCCTGCGTAGCCTGCTTATGGTAGAGGGGGCTCTGAGCCCTGGATAGTGCGTACCACGGCGGGGGCAGCCAATCTCTGAAGCGCTCCGCCTCAGCAACCAGCCCCACAGTCTCTGATTTATCACGGGGGATGACAGATCGCACCGTTCAGCTGCGATAGTGCGTCTCTCCGCCACGGAATCTGCCAGGGGGGGCCACCGCACGCGACTGAACGAGGGTTGGGAACCAGGACGCGCCGTGCGCTCCGGTGCCACCAGAACAATTAACAGATCCTCCTCCTGGCGGCTCCAGGAGGCGAGGGATCAGGGGGACCGGGGAAAAGCATATAGGAGGGTTTTGGGCCAGGGTTTGTGGGAGAAGGCGTCTACGCCGAGGGAGGGGTGTCCCGCGCGGGTCAAGGAGAACCACAGTGTGCACTGTGTGTTCTCTCGTGAAGCGAAAGATCCACCTCCGCTTCCCGAACCTGCTCCATAACGTTGAACGATAGTGGGATTCAATCTCCACTCGTTGTGGGAGGGCCCCCCCCTCGACATCAAGTCGGCTGCCCGGTTCAAATCCCGGGATATATACTGCTTTGAGAGACAGCAGGTGTCTGTGCGCCCACAGCAGGAGGCGTCTGGCTTTCTAACAGCCGGGCTGAGCGTATGCCGCGGCGGTTTATGAATGCCGCCGCCGTGATGTTGTCCGTCCTTACTACAACATGCCCCCCCGTCACCACTGGTGTAAAGTGTTTCAACACCTTCAGCACCGTGGACAGCTCCAGGCAGTTTAGGGAGGGGGGAGGAGCCAGGCCCCTCCCACCACCTGTGACTCGCACATTCCCCCCAGCAGTGAGGGACGCGTTGTGTACACGCGTCACATATGACGTCACTTGCCCAGGGGAACCCGGAAGACAGGGTTTGGGGACTCCCCCAGTATGCCAGGTCTGATTGGAGGGAATGAGGGATGGACAGCATTCGCCATTTGTGGCGAATGGGATCGAGCCGCTGGCGGTGAAACCACCTCTGGACTTTCCTCATGTGGAGGAGACCCAGGGGGACCACCGTGTGTGCCGCGGACATCATGCCCAAGAGCCGCATAACTGACAGCGCTGACACTGTCGCGCGCGGCCTGAAGCGGGACAACAGAGAAGTCAGGGCTTCCTGCCTCGGTGCTGACAGCCTGGCTCTCATGCTGATCGAGCTCATGTCTACGCCCAGATAAACTATCGATTGTGCGGGGACGAGGGCGCTCTTCTTCCAATTTATGGCAAAACCCAGCGTTTGTAGGTGCTGCAGAACCTCCATAGTGTGCAGCGCCGCCCGCTCCCGAGAGGGGGCTAGAATGAGCAGATCGTCCAAGTAAAAGAGGACTCTGATGCCCCTCTCCCGTAGAGGCTGGAGCGCCGTTTCCATGCATTTGGAAAAGGTGCGGGGGGCTAGTGAGTATCCGAACGGCAGCCGGTTGAACTGGAAACGGGCCCCTTGGAAGGAGAAGCGCAGGAATTTCCTGTGCCTGGGAATGATTTGGATGTGAAAGTAAGCGTCTTTCAGATCCACGGATGTAAACCATTCGTTGGGGCGCACACATTCCAACACGTGCCTGATGGTGAGCATGTGGAAGGGGCGCCCCATGACATACCTGGTTGAATTTCGACAGGTCGAGGATGGACGCAGTCCTCCTGACTTCTTCGGGGTGAGAAAATAGCGAGAGTAAAACCTCGTTTTCCTCCCCTGGAGGGACGCGGGAAATAGCTCCGCTCGCCAGCAACCCTTCTAGCTCTGACGTCATTGCGTCTGACTCTGCCAGGGATGAAACCGTCGTCTCCAACACACCCGCGAAAGGGGGCGGGGGGGAGGCGAACTGGAGTGTGTAACCCCGTGTTATCAGCTTTGACATCCACGAGTCCATGTGTGTCAAGCCAATCCATGCCGCGCTGCACTCTGACAGTGGGCGAGCACATGTCTGAGTGTTGTTCACCGACATGGCAAGCAGGGAGCGCAGAGCCCATCCCGCCGCTGGGCGAGACGAGTGATCGCGTCGCCCAGCCCATGGTAGGGCTTTTTCGAAAGGGCAGTGGCCGGTCGCCGCCGTGTGGGGCGGGAGCGGTCACTGGGTTAACCCGACCCCCGCCCCGCCGGCATCGCCGTGGGGAGGTGGGTGGACAAGCGTCGTCGTCCCCCGTGGGAGGACGCTCATTTCCGCTGCCTGCGCAGCGGGGACGCAGTGGCGCCCCGCTCGCGGCGACGGCCTGGTGTGTGCTTGTGTGGGGAACAACTGTCATAACAGTGCCCTGTTTAGAGCAAACAGGGACTGTTCGGCTGAGTGCAGGTTGACGGCCGTGTGGCATCGTCTGTCGCTGCGGAGGGGGACCGGGTGGGGGCCCCGACGCCGAAGCTTGGGAAGACGCAGCCGCAGCCGATGCTGCGGGGCGCTTCCGCTTGTGACGGTTGTCATGGCGACGGTGGTGCTGTTGAGGAGGAGCCTTCCACGAGCCGAGCCTCCGAAGCCGCTCGGCGTCCTCCGCCGCTTGATGGAGATGAGACGTGGCAGTCTGTAGGCGCGGCCCAAATAGTCCATCGGGGGCTATGGGACCGTACAGAAGCTCGTGTCTAATGTCCGCTGGCAGCTGAGACATGTGGAGCCAGATGTTTCGCTGGGCCACAGTCTGCCAAGCCATCACCCTGGACAGCGCCACCGTGGACGCCGTGGTCAGGGTAAGGATGGCGGTCATAGCCTTACCAATCTCCGTGGCAAGCTCCGAGGGGAGGGCGCCGGGAGTAGTGGCCATCGCGGAGGCGGCGGAGGCCAGTAAGGCGATGTTGTTTTGTGCCGCCACCCTGGGCGGCACATTGGTGGGCCCGGTCAGTGACTTGAGCGCACACTTGATCCTGGGGAGAGGGGGAGTGGGCTTCCGGTGGCCGAAAAGTAGCTTTCGGAAGCAAAATGGACGCCAGGCTCCCTCCGGGGAGGGACTGAAGGAAAACCTGCGTCCGTATCGCCCGAACCCGAGTAAAGGGGTAGCGAGAGACGGGAGCCTTCAGTTTCCCGGCTGGGAGAAAGCCTCCTCCACAAATGGCCGAAGCTCCGCGAAGCGGGCCAGAGTGGGGCCCGTGAAGAGGGCGGCTCCTGGCATAAACATCACCGCTCAAAAGGCCGCGAGCGGGGGCTGGCAGCTCCGCCGGGAGCGCTATGCCTCTAAGCTCCGCCGCCTCCTTATGATCTCCGGCAGGTCGGCGAAGAGAGCCTTAGCGGTGGAGGCTGGAGCCGGGTGGGGCAAAGGGGAAGGCCGCTCGGGCGGTGCCCAGGCCGTTCGGGAGACGGAGAGAGCTCCAGCGGGAAAGCATCAATCGCCGTCTCGAGGCCCAATCCCCCAAAGGGGGAGGGGGACCCTCCCAGAGGGGAGGGGGAAACCGTGATGGAGGCGCTGTCAGAGAGAGCGGAGTCAGCGGACTCATGCTCGTCGAAAACGCCGTCGCCAGCGGCTCCAAGGTGCCGCCGGATTCCTGTCGTCTGCCCAGCTGCCGTCTCCGTCCCGCCAGCCTGGCAAACCAGAAAAGCTTCCGCCCGTGAGTTAGCTCTTTAGACGACAGGCGGGCGCAAAAACTGGCAGGAGGCGTGGCGGGTGAGAGCCTGGCGGCCGGTGAACGGCACCCAGGCAGGCCTCGCAACGGGGGGGAGGTCCGGCGGAAGGATGTAGCGGTCCGGCAGGAGGGCAGACACGGGCACCGCGGAAGGTCTTGAGCTTGACTTCATACTGCGAAGTTGAAGAAAAGTGGGAGTCGAAAACACGGGTCCGCTCTGTATATATGCAGTAAATGCGGACGTAGTTGAGGCCCGAGCTGGACGCTAGGGCGGGAAGAAAATCTTCACGACTGCGCATGCGCGAAGGGAAACCCAATAGCGTAGCCCTTAGAGGGCGAAGCCTATACGAAATAGAACTGAACATTGTCAATAATATGTCAAGCTTCCCAGGAGTGGTGAGCCTAATTGTTAAACTGCTATTACACATTGCCTTACGATGGCGAAAGCATAGATAACATATTACAGAAACAGTGACGTTGAGAAAAAAACATTGTAAAACCTTGCAAATTGTTAAACTATGGCTTTTCACTGTCAAAGACTTGATGAAATCAAACGGCACAGTAAAACACTTTTCATTGTGTCTACCCTATGTATGTAGTTCACTTTGTGTGTGTGTGTGTGTGTGTGTGTGTGTGTGTGTGTGTGTGTGGATGTGTGTTCCTGACTTGGGCTATCTTACGGTTAGGCTGAGCATTGGGGCATATTTACTATTAGTCTTCAGGGGATGATTGCCAATGTAGTGTAAACGTGTGTGTGTTTGTATATGACTGTTTCTGGCTGATGCAAGTACATATGTGAATGTGTGTTTGCAGTCAGTTAGAGTGTGTGAATATAGAGAGGGAGCTTTGATCTTCAATATGTCAGCAGCAGTAATAAGAAGTTTCTGATGCCTCAGTGTGTAGTATGTTAAAGCTTATTATTACTGTGACTCCTAGTGGTCATATTAATAAAAACACTGTGGCAGACAGCACTGAATACTGATACAATCCACCACATTATTATTTCCAGCACATTATTGTAAAACTGTGCTATTTCACCAGGAGCAGCTACCGATTTTGTACCACCTAGAGTTAAGTGTGTTTTCGTGACTTTTTTATTTCTTCAGTGTATGGTGCAAAGCTGTATCGTATTTTATTTCAATTCAATTCAATTTTGTTTAGAGTATCAATTCATAACAAGAGTTGTCTCAAGACAATTTACAGATAGAGTAGGTCTAAACCACAATCCATAATTTACTAGGACAAAACAGTTCTAGTAGTTCCCTCCAGAGCAAGCAACAGTGCGACAGTGGCGAGGAAAACCTCCCTTTTAGGAAGAAACCTCGGACAGACCCAGGCTCTTGGTAGGCGGTGTCTGAAGGGCCGGTTGGGGTTGACATGAATAGTGGCAACAACAGTCACAATAAAAGATAATGGAACAGTGACTAAAAATAGTAGTTTGTAGTATAGTTTATGGCATAGCAGGGCACTGTGCGGCATTACAAGGCACAGCAGAGCGTAGCATGATGTAACATGGCATCTCAGGACACGTAGCAGGACCACAGCGACAGCTGCAACCATGATTTTGGAGCCTCCCTTAACCAATGAAGCATGCTGGGGGTAAAAGAACATAAGGTCTCCGGGGAATGACTCCCCAGAACTAGGTTAGTAACAGGCATTTCTGGAACATGGATGCACACAAATGGAAAGATAAAGAAGCTCAGTGTGTCAAAGAAAGTCCCCCGGCAGTCTAAAACTATTACAGTATAACTAAAAGAGGAGCCTGGTTGGGCTGTACTGCCCTGCATCCCTCTAGCTTTATTATATTATTGCTGCAATGTAACCTTTATTTTCATATTTTATTTTCACTGTTTAAACTGCTCTTTAATGTTTAGTTTCTTGTACTGCACTGTAACTTTTACTATTTTAATCTTTTTATGTAAAGCACTTTCTATTGCCTCTTTGCTGAAATGTGCTATAAAAATAAAGCTGCCTTGCCTTGCCTTGCCTATTATTGATTATATGGTAAAGAGAAGAGGTGCTGAGTCTGCAGCTATACATTCTCCCTTGCCGATCTAGGTGGATGCTGCAACTCATCACTCCCTAACTATAAGCTTTATCAAAAAGGAGAGTTTTAGGTTTACTCTTAAAATTTGGTGATGGCGTCTGCCTCCCTAACCCAGACCGGAAGCTGATTCCACAGTAGAGGAGCCTGATAGCTGAAGGCCCTGGCTCCCACTGTACTTTTAGAGACTCTTGGAACCACAAGTAGGCTCACTCTGAATTCTGGGAGTGCAGTGCTCTAGTGGGACAATAAGGCACTAAGAGCTCTACAAGATAAGATGGTGCTTGGCCATTTAGAGCTTTGTAGATCAGGAGAAGGATTTTAAATTAAATCCTGGATTTTACAGGAAGCCATTGCAGAAAAACTAATACAGGAGAAATATGATCTCTTTTCTTAGTTCTTGTCAGAACACGGCTGCAGCATTCTGGATCAGCTGGAGAGTCTTAAGGGACTTATTTGAACATCCTTATAATAAAGAATTACAGTAGTCCAGCCTGGAAATAACAAATGCATTGACTAGTTTTTCAGGATCGTTTTGAGCCAGGATGTTCCTAATTTTGGCAATGTTATGAAGATGAAAAAAGGTTGTTTTTGAGGTTTGTTTTAGCTGGGCATTAAAGGATATATCCTGATCAAAAATAACTCCTAGATTTCTGACAGCGGTGCTAGAGGCCGGTGCAATGCCACATGACTTAAACCAACTTAGTGTGATTCTTTTAATGCCAACTAAATGTTCCAGTCTCTGTATCAGGATGGTATGTTCAATGGTGTTGAATACAGCACTAAGATCTAGTAAAACAAGTACAGAGACAAGTCCTTTGTCTGCAGCAGTTAAAAGGTCATTAGCAATTTTCACGAATGAAACTGTTGCTATGTAGAAACCCACATAACTGATTAGCGACTACCTTCTCAAGGATCTTGGAGAGAAAGAGAAGATTAGATATAGGTCTATAGTTTGCTAAGACTTCAGGGTCGAGGGAGGGTTTATTCAGGAGAGGTTTTATCCCAGGTACTTTAAATGACCGCGGCACATAACCTGTTATTAGAGACATATTGATCATATCTAGTAATGGAGTGTTAACCACGGGTAACGCTTCTTTAAGGAGCCTCGTTAGAATGGGGTCTAAGAGACAGATAGATGGCTTAGTTGAAGAGACCTTTGACATTAACTGACTTGATGTTCTTCCTAGTGCTACTGTGTTTAAAGGTAGAAATTGAGGGCAAACTCTCATTGTTAGAATTTTATCATTAAAGAAGCTCGTAAAGTCGTCACTACTCAGAGCTATTGGAATAGATGGCTCAATAGAGCTGTGACTATCTGTCAGCCTGGCTACAGTGCTGAAAAGAAACCTTGGGTTGTTCTTATTTTAGTGAAGAGTGATAGTCTGATCTGGCATTTCTGAGAGCCTTCCTTTACATTTCAGATTTGTCAATTTTAATGAGATTCTTCCAGTTTGGTGGAACGCCATTTACTTTCCCGTTTAAGTTTTTTTGAGATTTGTTTTAATTTGTGAGTTTGTGAGTTATACCAAGGTGCTAGTTTTTTTTGCTTCATCATCTTCTTTTTAGAGGAGCAACAGAGTCTAAAGTCGTCTGTAAGCAGGTTGTAGCATCATCTACAAATGTATCTATTTAGGAGAGACTAAAGTTAACATAAAGGTCCTCTTTTATATTAGGAAACAGAATTAAATGAAATACTTCTGGAATATCTTCCTTAAATTTGGCTAAATTTAGCACTGTCACATAGGCATCTAGTGTAGAAGCTTTTAATTAATTTAATATAGTCGGGTAGTAAAAATTCAAAGGTTATTAGAGAATTGTCTGATAATAATTATTATTACTTATTTAAATTATTACTATTAAATCTTCGATGCCATATGTTAGCACAAGGTCGAGGGTGTGGTTAAAACAGTGCATGGCCTTATGCACACTCTGACTAAAACTAATTGAAGTTGAAAGCAATACTAAGACTATAGTTGTCAACGTCCACATGGGTATTAAAATCACCTACAATAGGTACTTTGTCAGATTTAAGGACTATACCTAATAAAATTCAGAATTCAGATAAAAATTCAGAAGATGGTCCTGGAGCTCGGTAAATAACAACAAATAAAATTGGTTGTAATGTTTTCCATGATGGATGTTGAAGATTAAGAACAAGGCTTTCAAATTAGTTATAATTTAGTTTATGTTTAGGATAAATTAACAAGCTTGAATCACATCAATTTGGGGGGTCTGGCCACACACTGTGGAGAATGCAGTGAAAGGAAAAACCAAAACACACCCGCCAAACTGCAGGCACCACAAAATGAGGAAATAAAACAAAAACACAGTCACACCTTTACCAGACAGTCACCAGGGCGCGACATCCATAGGTTGAAGGTTGTAGGCACTGGTTTGTTCAGGAAAGAGGAAGAGGTTTAAACACATGGACATGAAAGCACCATATTTCACACACAGAAACAGTCTTTAGTCCGGGTTGCTGCCTCGTTGTGCAAGTGGAGAAGAATCTGAGTTTTTGGACTTAAGTTAAACTGGTAGTAATGGGAGCGACATGGATCTCATGGAGAACGACTACAGCTGTCATCATTACTATACTACAAATCCGAGGTGGGCTGCATGCTATGCATTAAGATTTTAAGACTTCACTTGAGTTAAACTATTTATTTAAAAAATACATGAGTATGCTAACACAGTAACTAACAAAACTTTTTCTGACTGACAGCTCTGATCAGTGTCAAAACCACAGCTGTTACCGGTGTGGAAGGCCAGAGATTTGACTTCAGATGTGACTATAGAAATGACCTGCAGAGCAATGCTAAGTACTTCTGCTATGATAATGATGACAAGGTGTCCACCAACCCCCTGGTAAGGACAGCGAAACATGACCAGTGTAAGAGAAATGAACGTTTCTCTCTGTACGACAACCACAACGAAGCCTTCTTTACTGTCACTGTGGACAAACTCACCTTGGAGGACAGCGGGACGTACCGGTGTGGGGTGCTCATTACATCCCTCCCTGATGAAATCAGTTTCATAAAACTGAATGTTACCACAGGTACAGTAAGACATGTCTCAGCAAAGGATCACTATGTCCTAAAAAACAAAATAATATAATCAGTTTTTTAGTTAGTGCCTTATAGCTTTAATAGGTAGCTCACAAGACAAATGCTATATAGTTTCTGTCCACCTGGTGATTTCCAGACCCGTTATATGAGAACTGAGTAGTGTTACTTTTCCCATACATGTTCCTCTTTTCTGATCTTTCTATTGGTTATCAAAGGTTAGTAAAACTGCCCAAGTAGGTGCATGTACATTTTTGTAAAGACATTTTTTTGCGGCCCTTTATCAGCAGCAAAGCCTCGAGAAAATCTATTGCAACACAGTAAGTAAGATCCAAATAACTACACAATAACAGTGGGTTCATTCCATTTATTGTACCTAAATACTTTTTACTATTTGTTATTTTTTCTTCAAAGTAACTGGATCCCCCATATTTCCAAAGGATGTCACAGTGGACAGTGAGTAATGTGTGTGTGTGTGTGTGTGTGTGTGTGTGTGTGTTCCTGACTTGGGCTATCTTGGGCTATCTTCATTGACACATTTAAAAGAACATGCCAACATATTGGGACTATAGCTTATTCACCGTGTCCCCCAGGGTTAGACAAGTCGATACATACCCTTCTCATCTCATTCAAGCATAAGCTTAGCCTAGCAAAGATCCTGCAGGTAAATGGTTTTAACTAGCCTACCTCTCCCAATAAGTGACAAAATAACGCCAAAATGTCCCTATATACATATTGTGATTTGTATAGTCACAGGGTGTACAAATAACAAGGCATGAGACACAGCCATATTCTAACCGCAAAGGAACTGGGAACTATATCCTCAGAAAGACAAAGTAGTGCAACTTGAGTGGAATGATTGGCACAACACCGAAAAGCACAGTTACTTCCGTCAACAAAAC
>NC_045734.1:21452015-21461200 GCF_008692095.1 Etheostoma spectabile | reverse complement strand
GCTAGCTAGTAGCAAACAAGACTGGTGATCATGGCTGTCTTTGAGGAATTGTCAGAGGATTTTTACTTGGTATCAAACCAAAATACAGAACCATATATATTTTTGAGCCAGAATACACAGACGAGGAGTTACAAATTTTGGAAGCTGATAGACAAAATGCCGAACAGACTGAGGTCGGTGGGAGAATAAGAACCAACACAAACTGGTTGTGTATATGTGGAACAGGCCAACCTATGCCGACAGAAAATGAGCAACTCTGAGCAAACTCCAGGCAAAATCTCTGCTCCCTGACGGGGCTTTTCAGGTGCGGCGAGCAAATCACTCTGCCATAGTACTGTAGTAGAAGTACCAGTGTTTCGCCTTTCTGAGAATATAGTTCCCAGTTATTATACGGTTAGAATATGGCTGTGTCTTATGTGACTTTGTTATTTGTATACTCTGTGACTAAACAAATCACAACATGTAAATAGGGACATGGTGGCGTTATTTTGTCACATACTGGGAGAGGTAGGTTAGTCGGAGCCAGTTACCTGCAGGATCTTTGCTAGGCTAAGCTAATGCTGGGGGCGTCAGACAGAGTTACAGCACATTTGGAGATGAGATGGGTATGTATTGACTTATCTAATTCTGGGGGATACGGTGAATAAGCTAAAGTCCCAATAAGTTGCCGTGTTCCTTTAAGACACAATAAATTTAAATAGGATAAGCTAATGTCAGCTTGACCACAACCATACATGATGAACACGGCTTTTTAATTTGAATTAAGTTTATTTTTGTCTAAATTGGTTTGTTTATTGTTCTTGCATGTTTGCTATTTATTGTTGTATTTGCATTTGATCTTGTGTACTGTCACTGCTGCAAAACCAACTGCCCCTATGGGAACAAATAAGGGTCGACTTGACTTGACATTTCACACTAAAGACCAATTAATTGGGGATTGTGTGTGTGTGTCCATCTGTTTTATTAGTGTTTCTAATTTATAATTAATAGTGTGTCTGAGTGAATCCTCTGCCAGGTAAACATTAGTCATTGTTCTCTCCTGCAGAGCTCCACCTGCCGCTGTTCGTGACTGCAGTGATGTGTATCACAGCAATGCTGTTTATATGTATGTTTACACTTGGTCTTCTGCTGGCTGTTAAACACCAAAGACCTGGCCCACGCCAGAATAGAGAGGTTAGTCCAAACATTTAGCTACAGTAGCTGGCTCACACAGCATGGCTTTAGGGTTGGCAACGTCGGTTGAACCACCGATTTTGTTCTGACTGAATTATCTCAGCAACTACTGGGTGGATTGGCACGGATTCTAGTACATCGTACATCATCAGGTCAAATTGTCTAATACTTTGGTAATGACTAAATACTTGCAACGTTAATGACATTCCCAGGAGCAGCAGCTACATGTAGACTTGGTGCTTTGTCCTAATTAGCTAATGTTGAGCTGGATTTTCAGTTGATGCAATGAGTTAAGGCCTGCATTCCATGACTTAGGTTTTCATGAGTGTCAGGTGTCAGCCGTTGATGATCACATTATGATCCTGGTAAACAATATACCTGCTGAACATAAACACATTAGTGTAGTTATTGTAAGCATGTTAGCATCCTGATACCATTTTGTTCAAAGCAACAATGTGCTTCAAATAAACAAAGTATGGCCTCACAGAGTTGCTAGCATGGCTCTATATTTGTAGTTGTGTTTGTTGACTGTAAAGTACCACATTGTCCAGTTCCCAGTAACCAATTTGCGTTTAAAGAATAATATGATCTTTCGTGCAAGAAGCAGTTCACTATCAGCAGGTTTCTGCTCATCCCACAGACATCTTCTGACTACGAGACAATGATGCCTGTTGACACAACTGAACCTGAACACCGCTGCAGCTTTTCGGCTCCAGACTGTGCTGATATCTCAGCTTTACCTGCACCACCACCTGACCTCTGCTCCCACTTCACATCAAAGCATCGGGAGTCTACTGTCACTCTCGGCCTCGGTGAATATGTTGATGTGGATGGACCAAAGCACATCTGCCAGTACCAGCATCTGGATCTCAGCCAGTTGGAGGAGCATGTCTATCACAGCCTTCATGGGAACCATGATCCTAAAGATGTACCTCTGGGAGTCAAAGAGCAGATTAACAGTTATACTGTTGAAGGATAGTTCAAGGTTAATTATAATTGATGGAAAGTCAACTTTGGTTTTCTTGTTGCCATGTTCTCGGTGAAATCTTTTTTTTTATATATTTAATTGTAAATAGGAATGATGGCTAAAATGACAAAAGTAAAACCCTGATTGTAAAAAAACAAAATTATTCTTTACTGTGAGTAAAATGATAATTCCGGAGGCTTAATACACTTTTAGCCGGAGCTATTCTTTTATTGAGTGCAGTTGGCGGAAGTATTTTCACAAAACTCTTGCAATAACATGTAAGACTATGGCAAGATCTCACTCATTCATTGTGTTATAGTAAAAGCCATAGTAATGAACAGGCACATAGCACATCATTACATGACACTGTGCATGGATGAAAGAAGGATATGACGGGATATAGGCCAATTTAAAAGTTAATGACAAAGGATCTTTAGCAATTCAATTAGTTGTTGTGTTTATTATTACTGTTTTTTTATTTCTTGAGGACAATGCACCAAAAGCATGACTCTTAACTCAAGCTGTAGGAACTGCATGTAGTAACCACTGTCTCACTCTGCTTTTATATATATTTTACCAAAATAAACAAAGAGATAATATCTGACGGTTTCCTTCTGTGAATTATTTACTTGTCTAATGGATCTTAAACATTATGAGACAGGCAAGAGATGGGAGCGTTGTTTCCATGCTTCTCACATGGTTTACGTGGTTTGGTGGGCAGATTTAAACAGAAGAAGCTGGCTAAACATAGGAAGCGCAACAACAAAGAGGAACCTATGACAAGTCGTTAATTTGGATAAAATTACAAAGACGTGTAATTAGGGTAGATAAGAAAAGGCAACGGATGGTGACAGACCTACAAATCTTTTGACCAGCGTTAAGATGATTTCCCTCATGTTGGTCTTTCTTCTGGGAGGTAAGTTTACAGAAATTCATTCTTCTGGCCAGCTTTCTCTCTTCCTCTATTTGACTTTTTAGTGTCTTTGTGGTTGTAAGTTTTTTTTCAGTTGGACGTTTTTTTCTTGAATTTGACTCCCAGTAATTCCTTTCTGTTCTTTTTGAGCCTTTACCATAATATGTGTTAACTTTTAAAACACTTTTTAAACACTCATCTATACCCAGAGGGGCTCATGAAATGATTGCTAGGGTTAGAAAATACAAAACTACCCAAATTTCATCTTTAATAGTTCCTTTTTTCTTGTGAGTACTGCATATTCTGACCTCTTCAGGCTTTTTTTGAATTTAAATGTAACAGAATAAACTGCCTACAACACAAAGACATACAGTATCCAACCTGTGTCAGGGGTGAAAAAGCAAAAGGGTCAGAAGCTGTAAAAGTTTTGCAACCACTGCTTTGAATAACGGGATAAGTCTAGCTAGTTGGTAATATACAGTGTAACTAGTGAGGTCCACAACTGGATGCAAAAAGCATGACGATCTGACCCTTGTTGCTGTCTGTGTTTTGTAGGGTTATGGGATACTGAAGCTATGTCCATAACAGGAGTTTTGGGGAGTGACGTCACAATAAAATGCTCTCACTCCAACGCATTTTACAACGCCAAATATTTCTGCAACGGAGCGTGTAGAAATGAAGACATCCTAATAAGTAGCAGAACAAATAACGATTTAAACAAAAAATACAGTATTAAAGATGAAGGAAACACATTCTACGTGACCATCTCTCATCTTAAACAAGATGACTCAGGAATGTACTGGTGTGGAATAGAGAGAATTGGCTTGGACACATACAGTCAAGTTTTCCTCACAGTCATAAACGGTGAGTTGATTTTACATAAATAGCTTTCATGACATTGTTTTTATTCATCACTTAAGAGATACACACATTTGTTCTATTTCCTTTGTTATGGACATTATGTCACAACACTGTCTGAAACTGATCTTCTCTTTTTTTGCAACAAACAGGAAGTAGTTAATCCACTAACACAGCAGCTACATGTGACTGAGAGACAAGAAACAACTTTAACATAATTCTTTCTTTTTTCTTTCAGAAAACACAAAGGACCCTCAATCAAATGTTCCATCCTCTAGTAAGCAACTGTTTTGTTCTGTGTAGATGTGTATGTGAGAGACAAAGTACTGAATGAACATCATTACTGAGACATTATTTTGTCCTTTTTTTCAGAAAAACGTTTGTACATTGGAGCAGGTCTCGGGGTGGTTGTGCTGGCTCTGGCGATGGTCCTTCTAACATTCTTCAGACATCGCAACAGAGACATCAGAGCAAATTATGGTATGAAATAAAACACTTATATAATACTATTTTCAGATTATGATGGCAGTTTGAAACACCCACGATAGAAAACAGATTCACCTAAACAACTATCCCAAACAACCTAATGACCTATCAGTACCCATGCCTGGAAACTTTAACAAGCTAGAAATCACCTAATGATGATCTAGCAACGGTCTAGAATATTGGTTCCCAAAGTGGGGTCCAAGGCCCCCCAGGGGTCCTTTAGGGGGTTCCAGAGGGTATCCAGCAAAAAGGGGACTAATTTGTTTTCCCGATAATTCCACCTATAAGTAACTGTCGGTAGATGACAGAATGTGTGACTATTTTTGGTCACGGGTTTTGTACACTTTCTATGATAAAACATCTAAAAGCAAAAATACTATCAAATGGGGGCCTCTGAGACAAGACCCTGTCAAAGGTCCATGGTCTTTGGTATTTGTGTCAGTTTAGGGGTCCTTTGCAGGAAGTTTTGCAAAAACTGGTTTAGAACACTCTAACATACAAACATCCTAAAACTGCCCTGGGATCCATAGCAATCACTTCCACCTAGAAACACAAAAGCAACCACAAACAACCCATGATTTTATTATATCTACTGGATCCCAGACTCAACTAGAAAATGCATTTCCTATATCTATAATATTCTCTAAACTATTTAGTTAATAATTAACAAATCGTCTACTACTTATAGCCATATCACACATAACCACAGTCACTCTGCCAGTCTCTCAACATGTAGCAACATTTGAGCACTTTGAAAGCACAAAGTTGTAGCTATTGTGTAGGCAACCAGCTAGCAGCAAGAGGGACACAGTTTTTCATTTTGTAAAATTCCATGTTGTAATTTTACTACTTCTGTCTATTCTGCAAACATGTCTGTTCTGAAAGATATCTCTGTTTTCTTCTGTTCTCCCTGGTGGTTTCTTACAAAAATGGGCAGCATTTATTTAATTTTTAACTATTTCTATGTGATGCTTTTAATGCAGCATTATGGCACCAGAAATATTGATTGCTTTCAGGAAGTGAAAGTAAAACACTTGGTTTTAATTTCACAGGGATCTAAAACTTTGTTTTGTATCATCACTCACCATACAGGAAAGGACCAAGACACAATATATACAACACCCTCCAGTCAGAAACTAAATATAAACCATGAAACTACTTCCTCTTCAACAGCCAATGAGGATCAAGAAACAGACAGCAAGGCTAACAGCATCTTCTGCTTGTCGACTGTTGAGTACCAAGATCACTCCGATAATATTTACTCCAATGTCATTGTTTCATCAAAGTCTCAGATCCAACCAGAAGGTCTCTCCTACGCCAGTGTTCGCTTCAAAAAACACACAGACTCCAGCACTGTCACACCTGGGCTTACGTACGCCACTATTCAACACAAAGCAACAGATGAATCAACAGTCTATTGCAATGTATGACCTCAGTGCTGACCACCTTCACTGTTATGTGCAGTATCTTCCTTTGCTGTATTATTAGATTAGATCGTGAATTGATAATTTAAATAATTCTGTTCAATTTTATGTATTTTTGTAACATTTAGAAATTATAAGAAATATTTAGATAAGTCCTCTTAAACTAATGTATGAATATTAATCATATTCAGTAGATTATAAATTTTAACCTGATAAAACAAAGTCAATATAAAAAAAAATGTATTTTTGTGAGCATCTGTTTTGTGGTTGATGAGAGTTGGTGATGTTGGTAACCGAGCAGTGTAGTTAAACACTATCTGTAAACAAAGAGTTCTCAGAGCATGTGACGTCTGAGACAAAGGAAACCACAGGGGACTCTGACCAGGTGAGCTAAGGGATAAAAGTCCCCGTCACCCACTTCTTATTGTCACTCACTGCAACACCTCGAGTTACAGAGCTGAAGAGGACAAACATCGGTCACTCACTGCAACACCTCAAGTTGCTAAAGAAGACAATCATTGTTCACGCACTGCAACATGTGGCTAATGAAAACAAACCATTGCTATCCATTGCATCCGTGCTAAACTGGAAGCACAGCCAAACGTTTGCAGTCTACTTTGATTAAATTGTTTCATTTTCTGAATGAATTGACCATTTTGGTGTTCTTGTAGCTCTACAGGAAATCGGACAACGTGGACAACGCTTTTCTTATCAAGTCAACTGAACTGGTTCTTCACTGCCTTTGAAGAGAAACCAGCTTTTTCCGTAAACCCCTCACAAGTGAGACAGATCCGTTTTATTTACCGTGGAGCATCTATGGGACCTAACAAATGGGAACACACACTGGGCAAAGACATATAGGTCTGTGTTGTTAATGTATTATTCTATTCTATAATATTGCTGCAACTTGTTACCACATTGAATGTGTAATAATTGGTACTGTCGCAAATGTCTCACCATGAATATGATTGTGACCACCGACCCAGTTTATTGCTGTGAATGTACCGGATCACGGTAGGCTACTTGTTGACATTTTGTTTTTGATACTGCAGTTTATATTGAAACTGTATGCTACACTGCTATCTCCCGCCGCAAAGAAATTATTAACTGTACAAGCGAGATAATAAACCTTCCCTTCGTCATTCAAACTCCAACACTGTCCTGTTTTTTTTTTTACCTTTTTCTGAATTAATTTATGCTGGAAATATCTTTATGTAAAGGGAAATATAGATTACAATCCAAATATAAAAACAAAATGGAATATATTGCAGTAATAGGCTCTCAGGCATTCTGTATTGCTTCCATCTATTTATTCTCCCGTAGCTCAACTTGTCTCGTTATATCTGAGTCAGCCCACACCTAGGTATCATTTACTCTTCCCTCTTTTGTGTCTTTTTTTGTGGAAATAAACTCCTTAAATATGACAATTATTCACCTGAATGATACATGAATTAATTTTAATTTATTAATAAACCCCCGGACTGTAATATTTTAGATGTGTTTGAGCAAGATTTCTGCTCATATTCAAAACTTGGTGCACATTCAAAATATATTCTTCCATATTATTCTATTGTTCTTTGAGATTTGGAGAAGTCATGATATTTTAAGAAAAAGAAATGGATAATACAATAGGCTATTACAAGAATAAAGTCACAATATTTCAGGAGATAATCCACCTGCACCATTGCTCTGCTGATAGGGTAGATCTCAGACCTCCACCTACCGTATGAATGTGACTATAGTCCAGTGTTACATAGGCTATATGTTAAAATACGGTACTTTATCAGTCCAATATGCATCTTGCACACTAAATTTGCACTATTATGTATCTACATTGCCAATAATTCTTATTATTGTATATGTTTTTATATTGTAGCCTGTTTTAAAGTTTTAAATCCCATAAAGTTTGCCTCTGCATTAATTCCTGCTAAGTTTAGAGTAATTATACAATTGGTATCATGGTTGTTAGAGTTTTTTAAAGGTTAGGGAAATGTAAGAGAGAATGGTCGGGTAACGTTCTCTAAAGGTTGCAACATTAGGATAACGTTAGGGGAACGTTCTGACAACGTTCGATGTAACTAAAAACTAACGTTCCCAGAACGTTACAAGAGTACATGGCTGCAGCCTGGAGCGTCCCATGTCATCCGTCCCGTCTCATGCGGTCTCGTCTCATGCGGAAACTTCCCGATCAACCAAAACACAACCAAACCTAACCTTCAGGGAACGTTCCCGCATCCAAAAACGAACGTTCATGACAGACACAGCTAGCGAGCCCAGTTTGAGATGCAGGTCTCTGAATGAGACAGTTTAGAGAAGTAGCTGTAGCCTACGCTGCTTTACATCGGAGGTGGAAACCCAAAACTACGGCAGAGATATGGATGCCCACGGCAGAGAGCGCCCATCACAAACCTGAAGCTTACACAGACCACGGAAGGCGTGCTGCAGCAGTGGTCTGAGCTGCTGCTCGTCTCTATTTTTACAGCGAGAGTGGACACTAAGCAACGCGCAGATCTGCTTCAGAGCTCCGTGTGTTTGAGTCTGACCCATAGGCTGGAAACGTCACGTCACGGGAATTTCAAACTAAATCATCATTGGTTTAAAGTTTTCCCCCAATTAGGAAGTGATCGACAATAATCATCAATTCAATCTAATAATCAGGTTGACAAGCAAACGTGTGGCTGAGGGGACGCCCTAGGATGATCATGTCCAATGTTCTAATTCTATTACTAATGGGAAGTAGACTCAAGGGCTACGGCGCCCCAAAGACATTTGACGCCCTATAGGCAATCGCCGGCCCTGCCACAAGGGGCTGAGTAATAGAAATTCCCCCCATAAATCAACTTCTCAGACCCCTGCCACAATTTCAAGTTAGGTCAGGGTCCTTGGTGAAGAAGAAGATTGGTTATTATTACTTCCTTGAAAATCAAGATTCCACGTGTCTTTCTTTCTCTAAAGTGTGATTTTCTGTCCTCTTTACACACTAACCTGACACACATACAGTACATACACAGATTAGCAGACGGACACCCCATGGTCACACTTGCAACCAAGTTTCACCACCTGCCATCTTGGGTTTAAATAGCCTGATTGTGTATTTCCTTGAGTAGCTATTTTGTGCCTTGTGCTTTCACTAAAGCAAATCTCAAGGTGTTTCATGCGCCATCTTGATCTTGCATGGCCCACGTGATCTCGTCATCGGCCCCTCTCTCCCGCTTTGCTACACATTTACACATACATATACACACCACATGTTTGCTTGTTTTGCCTTTGTTGTAAGTTTATTGATGATTGATGTAATAACAGATGGTTGAACAGGCCAGTGCTCGAATTTCACCCCCCCTCCCCTGCCACACACACACACACA
>NC_045734.1:21451063-21452005 GCF_008692095.1 Etheostoma spectabile | reverse complement strand
CACACACACACACACAGATCACATAGGAACTGAGAAGGGGGAAGTAAGATAAAGAAGAGGTCACAGTGGACACACGTTTTATGCTTAACTTCAAGACTTCCTGGTTCACTGTGCGGCTCAAGTAGTGTTTCTTGTAAGGTTAAAAGTCTTAGATTAAATTTAGACTTAGAGAAGTGAGACTTGGTAAAGGACAGAGAAACCAGTAGACTCTAAGGGAAAACAAAAGGGGATAGAGAATTTAACAAAGATCGCAATGAGGAAAAGGCTTCTTCTTAGCGTCTGGCTTTTCTCTGCTAATTACTTAAAACAACACAGTCTCCCTACAGTGTTACCCTTAATTATATTGCTGATAAATAAATATATATTTTAAATATTAATTGTTGAATGTCAATGAAGACATCCAGTTGTGTGACTTAAAGTGATTTGAAGGACCAAGCCAAATTTTTCTGCACAATGGCCATTCAAAAAAAAAAAATCTTTAAAAATAATAATCTACTGTGTTTATTTTTCTTTTGAAGCATTCAGATGCCAACACTCAAAGATCTATTTTTCAGCACAGGAGGGAGCACTCTGCCCATATGACAGTGATAATGAAAACTATCCTAATTATTTCTCTAATGGTGACTATGGCACAAGAAGGATCCTCATTAAAACCACTGACAAATTGTGCAACGAGAGGACGTCAAAAAGGGAAATATTACCTCTGCAATGACACCAAAAATAGGATCCTGCATATGGCCATCCATGAGCTGACCTTGAATGATGGAGGGACATATAGGTGTGAAATACATATCTATCTGATCCTAAAACAAAAATCAAACTCAGAGTCAACAAAGGTATGTCAGCTGATCTCTTCTATCTCTAGATTTCCTTCTTCCTTATTGAGTGTTCATTCTTCCTCCCTGAGCGTATGTGTATATATATATATATATATATATATAT
>NC_045734.1:21450650-21451053 GCF_008692095.1 Etheostoma spectabile | reverse complement strand
TATATATATATATATATATAGTCTTTCTTTGACAGTTCCTGCACCTCTTAAACCTCCCCTGGTCACATCAAACCCTATTTCAACCACAATTCAGCGATCAGAAAGAACTACAGTTTGTTAAAGCCATGTGTACTTTTCCTACATTCTGTTCAGGAATGCCCATTTTAAGATTTATAGAATGATTCATATACTCCATACACTGTATTCTTTTAGATTCCTTGCCTGTTTCTGCATGACTCTTTTTGTTGTATGCTTGGCGTGATCTCCTCTGCATTTGCGTCCAAGCCTTGCCACTCCCGTGACATAAACAAATATTTCCTGTCTGTTTTGTGGTGGTTTCATTTACTCAGTGACAGAGAGAGACAGAGAGAGAGACAGAGAGAGACAGAGAGAGACAGAGAGT
>NC_045734.1:21445539-21450640 GCF_008692095.1 Etheostoma spectabile | reverse complement strand
GACTGTGGGTCACACCCCCTCCAGATGTGCATACAGCTAATATGTCACACACAATAATTTATTCAGAAAAAATGTGAGGTGCATTGTAGTAGAAAACTGAAGAATGTGTTGTTTTTGTCGGGGATTAGCCGAGTCTTAGCCAACTTTTAAAAGGACAAAATAAATTCAAAGCAATTTTCTATCAAAAACTCTTGGAAATGATGCCATCTTACACATTTCATAGTTTTAATATACTTTTTACCTACGGTTTTAATTCATCAGGGTTGGTTTTAAATGTGTGCAGCATGTGCCACCTGTTTTATTTTTAGGGATTTGTGTTTGGTAGGTTTTGAAAAGGTCAAGTTTATACTTTATATTCAATTACTAAATGTAATTTACACGTTTATAGTTTATTTTATATACATGTACATGTAATTTCATATACAAATGAGCAGTTGTGATAAATTAAAAGGCACTTTTAATTTTTATTAACATTTCTGTCAAGTAAAACTCAACAGGTAAACAGAAAAGAGATATATAACTTTAGGCCACACTCTTTATTCATTGTTTGATCTTCTCACACTATTTGTTTTGAACATGTGATGTGTTAATGTGGTATTTCCCTTTGCTCTAGTGTTACCACCACTGGCAGGAAAGGGACTGCACTTGGTTGCGGCTGCTGCAGCACCACTGATCTGTCCGGTGGTGTTGTTGTACTTAAAGGCCCTGACACACTAACCCGATAATCGTCCGGCAAACACTCTGGGGAGGTTGGTGACTCATGTCTAATTTTGTCTGATTTGTTGTGTTTCAGGCCGGCAGCTTTCATTTTGGCCAACTTGACCTGCTCAGTCGCATGGCGGGCACTTCCGGCAATCAAATGACCAATCTGATTGGTGGAGTGCTAACCCAGAAATGACGAGTGGGATGAGCGTGACTAGAGTCTCACAAAATCTGACGAAAATCTTTTAAACTGACCTTTGTCGATCTGAATGAATGAAATGAGGACAGATTCAGAGACTGCGTGGTCTGTTTAAAGTTTTTTTTAGAAACACGTTTTGGTGAACCATTTTAGTGAAATATAAGATCGTAATAGCCGCCATGACAGTCTGGCTTTGAATTTCTGGAGAAACCAGACCCACGTGACATGTTCCTCCAATCAGCTGCTGAACCCTCTGACATCAGACACCCAAACACATTACAGCTGTGCCACCCTCTTTCTCCAATACACCTATTCACCTTTACCAAGCTTTACCTCCTGTTTAAAAAGTCTAACTGAAGAGTTCATTTGCAAAAAAGAGACATTCTTAAAATGAATAAACCAACACCAGCTTCCTGGAGTGCACAAAAAAGTGCACAATTTCAGAAAATAAATAAAAATGGAAATATCTGTTTTTGCAAATTGATCATTTCATTCATTCTCTAACTTTAGCATTTTCCACAAATATACAAGATTTGTTTCTGTTTGTTTTCTTATAAGAAAAATAATTTTAATTGTGCCAATTTGCCAAAATGTAAACAAAGATATTCTAAAAGATGGGGCTTATGAAGTAGGTTTTTATACAATTTATTTGCAAACTTCTTATAATCTAATATAATCTAACTATTTATTTTTTAGGAACTTAACACATTTTACGATTTTATTGACTTTACCAATAAAATTAACCCTCAGATTAATGTTTTCAACAGGTGAGTTTTGATTCACTCTATATCCTTGACTTACACGGCGGTGGACATATAATTATGAAAAACATGTTACATGTTGTGTTACTGCACAATGAAGACCTCTGAAAATTGCTTTTCATGTGAACGTAACAAACGCCAATGTTATACAGAATCAAGAAAGTGAGGTCTGTATGTGGCTAATGTGGTTCTTTTAAAAATTAAAAGTGAAAATGTTTGTTCTTCACTTCCTGTTTTGTCTGTTTGTCTTGCTCATCTTGTGGCATGTGTCACTCTGCCACCTGGCAACTTAAAAATAACTCAACATTTCTTGGTTAGTTTTAGCCGACTTAGTTTCCAGGAGAAAAATCCATATCCATTTAAAAAGCCATTTTAATTTTAAAAGACTTATAAATGGGTGATGCCAATCAAAGCACCTTTTAGAAATGGATCTCATTCAGGTTTTTAATTTTAGCTTCAAGTAAGTTTTGAATATTCCATTGCACTGTTATCCCTCCTTCTGAAAATAATACAAGTTTCTGATCGTCACATACTGTATTAGGTAGATGTAAATACACATAGCAGGTATTATAATTATTTTGATCTAAAGATAGGAAGGACATTGTGGACATTGTTCTTTGAAGTCAATTTTTTTTTTTTACATCTAAACAGAAATAGATCATGAGATACAGAAGGTGTATATAAGTAGTATGTATATGAGTCAGCACTCTTACTTTCTCCCTACCTCTCTATCTCTCTTTCTGTTCTGCCTTTCTCTCTCCATTTTACTCTCTCTGCATAACACATTATACATCCTCATTTTAAAATGCAAATGTTTTTAGTTATGTGTTAGAAAGGAGAAGCTGGCACACTCTTACAGTAATTGTGCAGAGATACAGATGGTGTGGCAGTAGTCCTGACATTAGTACACTGATGTCATGACGAATAACTGCAAAGGAATTTAGTTTAATATTTGATAAAGTGGGATTTAAACTATAGTCAGCTGGAAAAATCAGAACTGAGACAATGAGAACATCACTTAAAGTAATTTACTTGATGACAGGTAATCATACTATTCTTCTGTTTTTATTTGACGAGTGTGAAACATATTTTGGGAAACAACCTGTTGACTGTGTTGTAATGACATAATTTGCAATTTTTACAACAGCTAGTGTGAGTTTACTCTCTGTGACAGGAAACAAGGGAGAACCTGACAACAGAAACTGTAAGTATAATATTCAATTTAATGAAGATGTAAAGCATTACTCAAAATACTTTGCAAAGAGGTGCTTGCTTTTTTAATGTCAAATTTAAATGACGCTTAGAAAGTCATACACATGGCAGATCCTGCACCCGACATGGAAAGTACATTTGTTAAAGAACTGTCCTGGAGTACAATTTTGAGATACTTTTTATTTAACTTGATGGGTTTTTTTTGGGACTACTTTTTACTACTTTATACTGCAGTGGAGAAATGTACACTTATCTCCACATTTAGTTACATGAATGACTGTTATGAGTTATAACATTTGATGCATTGTTATAGATAAAACTATCAAGCTGTATAGCCTAAACTCTACAGTGGATAAAATTAGCTTCACTGTAACAAATTGCAACAGTGTCATACTACTTATCAGTGTGTTAGTTATATTGCGCACACTATTTTCTTCAGCATGATGAAAACATCTGAGATATGGTTTTATCGTTGCCAAGTTTTCAGAGACTTTGATACAATTTAATAATAGAACATATAACCCTCACAGGCACGCCCTTTATTTGTTATGGGGTAAGTAAAATGGAATACTTCGTCCACCGCTTACAAAGACAGAGTATGTGTGTACTGACCAGAAAACTGTGTGTTGTGAACAGAATTTTGTTGGACAAGAACATTCAGGTATTGGAATGTGAGACAATTAGGGCTTCACAAACATATGCTGCATTACTGAGTGAAAAGGTCAGCCTTCAGTTTCATACTCAGACATGTTTCAACGTGATTGTAAAAAACTGTATTGACAGCTGCCACATATGGCGGAGACGTTGCTACTTATACCCTTAAGAACTGCATATTGTGCTTATTAAGTGATATTGTGAAGACCTGCTGCATGCCCCTGGTCCATGAGTTTGCCCATGTATTTTATGTACGCATCTGTAATATTTGTGTCCCTGTACCATTTTTCTTCATGTGGACATAAATAAATGGTTAAAAGTGTGTGTGTGTGTGTGTGTGTGTGTGTGTGTGTGTGTGTGTGTGTGTGTGTGTGTTTTGCATGCAGCAATTTCATAATTTTTCTAATGCCTTTCATCACATCTCTAACTTTCTGGCTTTTTACTCTTCAACAGCTGAAACACACACTTCATATCTCTGTAAATTGGGCCAACACGTCTACTGCACAAATGAACAATGAAATAACATCTGCTTTTTACATGAATCCTGAGGACAATGAAACTCTGTTGATAGGATGTTTCCTCTAACAACTTTAACTGTTGTCTCCTGTCTCTCGCAGATTGGCTTGCCCCTGTGGTAGCTGCGTCAGTGTGTCTGCTATTGATACTGATACTTGTGATTGTTGTTGTACTGTGCAGACACAACCTCCCCTGGACACAAGGTGAGGGATGGAAATTTGGCATAAAACATGCAAACCCAACACATTCACACACATACAGTATAAATTTGTAGTTGTATAAACATTCTTCTTGTCTTGAATTCTTATTTCATCATCAAAATGATTGGTTGTCTGTCGAAATCATGTTAATATACTGTATATTTACTTACAAAACAAATCCTGTTATTTTAATGCTGAATGAGAGACAAACAAAAACGAAAGCTTACATGCACATGATTTTATCTGTAATGATGAACTTTGAATGAAGATAATATAGCTTGTTGTTTCCATCTATTCAAATGTTGGTTTTCTCAGCGTGTTTTGCCGCAGGGGGATCATTAGAGCAGAGGACGAACGCTGCCGAACATACCACAGAGGTGTGTTGTGTGTGTGTGTGTGTGTGTGTGTGTGTGTGTGTGTGTGTGTTTTATGACTTTGCATATGAGTACAATAGCTGCTACTATGCACCCTTTCTTGCTCTGAGTACAGCAGCTGTTACACTGCACCCTTACTTGCTCTGCAGGAATATCATGGAGATCACCACTTTGACGAGATACAGATGTCAAACCAGCAGGCAAGCTCAGGAGAAGCAGTGCAGTCCGTTTATGCCACTGTCAACCTTCCAGCAGACCAGATCCACTATGCCAGCGTCAATTTCCAGAGGGACTCTGTCGGTGTCTCCACGGGTGGGAATGCACTCCCTGAAACAAATAAAATCTCCTCTAACAGCACGTCTGAGGGTGGCACCCATCCATCAGCAGCAGAGCAGACTCTCTATTCTACAGTCACAAAGTCTGGGGAACCATGAGATAGATAGTCTTTTACCTGTTGATGTCAATGAGACAATTTGGTAAATT
>NC_045734.1:21437974-21445529 GCF_008692095.1 Etheostoma spectabile | reverse complement strand
ACATAAAGTCCTTAAATCCACATTATAAAAATATGGAAAAGTAGATTCTGCAACATTTTAGAATAATTGACCCAATCATTTGACACAATGTAGCATTTACCAGTTAGCTAGTTAGCATCTAGTATTGCTGTGTTTGTGACATTAGTAAATATTAATAATAACATAATATAATAACATTCCTTTATGTAAATACCGTACGTATCCAATTCCTTATATTTCTTTATTTCTTGTATTTCTACTCTATTTATAATATTGTGCAACTACAACACAGAGTTTCCCTTCGGGGATCAATAAAGTATTTCTGATTCTGATTCTGATTAATGTAAATGTGCTCTAAATATAACGATTCCACTCTTGTTTGAAGATAGGCCTACTGCTGTTGTATTTTTTGTTGTGTCTCCCTCCTTTCCGTATTTTTTATGGAGAGACACATTTTATCGCAAGGAAGGATTGTGGAAAAGGGGCACTGTGCCTTCTTTGGTGTGTGTAGTGTACTTTTCTGTACGTTGTCATCTGGACCAATGCTTTGCACTTTTGTTTGGCTGTTTAAATAAAAAAATTGACAACTAAAAAAGAATACTGCTGTCCCTGGCTCATTCTCAGTAAATTGTACATTTTACTCAATAAATTATTATTTTTTCAATTCAGTTTTTTTTAAACCAATTCTTAGCTGCCCAGATATCTCACTTGATGGAGCGGGCACCCATATGTAGAGCTTTACTCCTCGATGCAGCGGGTTTGACTCCAACCTGCAACCCTTTGCTGCATGTCATTCCTCTCTCTCTCCCGTTTCATGTCTTCAGCTGTCCTATCAGTGAAAGGCCTAAAAATAATCTTTAAAACAATTCTTAGGGATGCTGTTTTCCACTTTACTGTGAACAAACATGAGTAAGTGTCCTTATCTTATGATGACAACAAATATTCAGTTTCACTCATTCATTTCATCACTTTTAGTTAATGATGTATTATCAAAGCACATGAGTTATAAACTGCCAGTACACAGGATGTTTTAATTAAATACTAGTAGCCTACATCAGGACTCTTCTTTTCCTTCTGCTTTGGAGCGCCCTCTTCTGGTTGAGTAAGTGACCTGCCAATAAACGGCTGGTGTGACAACTCTCCAGACACAGCTCTCAAAATAAGTTCAACATCCTATAAACTGTATTTGTCTTTTTATATTCACAGCTCATGGGTGTTTTTGAGGCACATTTAAGGAACTTCATAATAACAGTATTGTAATTTTGGCAAATACTGACTTTATTTGTCTGAGGCTGCTGACACCTCGGGATATTATTGCACAAATGGCCCAGTACTTACATTGCAAGGGATATTTTAAAAGCCAGTTTAAGCACAATTTAATGCTCCTATATTTTTGTTCAGTTTTATAATTAAGCAAATGTAACTGAAGATTTAAATTAAGTAGCCTACCGATTAAGATATTCTTAAGAATAATCTAAATTTAATTTATTTATTTTATTACTTTTTATTGATCAATTTCACTGTATGACATCACTACACACAGGCCTGAAATACACACGAACATGCCCAGAACATATTCACAAATGGAACAATGTCAGAGTGAGTGGGCAGCCAGTGCAGGACCAGCGCCCTTAGCAGTATGGGGGGTATGGTGCCTTGTACACGAGCACCTTGGCAGTGCCAAGAAGGTGAAATAGCCATTCAACTACAAATACACACTCTGGTTCCAAACCCAACTCCCTACGGTCTGAGCCACTGCCACCAATACAGCCAGGTCGGTTGGTATTTCCTTTAGTGCACAGTACAAAAAAAGAACTCTTGAAGTGTTTCGTAATTTGTATTATGACTACAAACAGACATTTTATTTTCCGTGTTTCAAAGTGCAAGTTCAAAACCTGTTTTTGTAAAAAGGATATGTATGTCTAGGCCTACTTTGACAGAAGTCCCGGCTGACCAATGACAGAGGAGAATGACGCTGGAGGCGGAGCCACAATCTCCGGCGGAGGCTGGGTGTCGCCTGACCGGATGATGACAGAAGTTTTCGGTCTAATGTGGTTACTTTTATCATGCAATCATCCAGCTAAAAACCTTGCCAGTACTCTGACCGCAGACGGGACTCTTGGCTCCAGACTGCCTTGTGTTTTAATCAAATAAACTCACAGAGGCTTGGACAGACTCCTGTGCCATCTGGGAAGTTTTTGCTGGAAAAGAGACCATTTGGCTCTTACTTGACCTGGGAGCAGAGCAGGATTGAGCCCACCGGGCTGACCGAGGTGCCGCCATGGGAAACCGGGGAATGGAAGACCTAATTCCCCTCATTAACAAACTCCAGGACGCCTTCAGCTCCATCGGCCAGACCTGCAACTTAGACCTGCCGCAGATAGCGGTCGTCGGCGGACAGAGCGCAGGGAAGAGCTCCGTGTTGGAGAATTTCGTCGGGAGGTTGTACCGTTTATATGTCGTCTTGGAATAATCTGACATTATGAATGTGCTTATTTTTCTTCTTCTTACTTTTATTACTGTTCTCTGTGTCCGTTGCTGTTCTTTTAAGACAAATTACGCCAACCATTTGCGTAAAAGTGGTCAACTAAGCACTTGGTTACGCGCTCCCAGTTCCTAACGTTTCCCCCCCCCCCCATGGATTCTTTCCATTTTGGAGCCGGCGTATTCCCGATCCATAATTACGTATTTAACGCAAAAGAAAACAGCTGTTGGTGGTGAGACAAACACTGAGACGAAATTGGTTAAAAGGTTTACATAAGTAATTTTAGTCTCTAGCTCCACAACTGTAAAATGTAACTTCGTCCGCGGGAATATCTATCACCGAGCTGTGCTGTCGCTGCTTCATAAAAAGGCCCATTCTGTCACACATTTACAAAGGTTGTTTTTCCCTGAGACTGCTTGCCTGGGGTTGTAAATGCATCTTTATAGGCCTCACAGTACATAGACCAAGTCAATGTTTTACTTTAATGGGTGAGGTACAAAAAGATTGTTGGCAGGTTTGATGAGGTCATTGTCAAATAGATGAAGGATTGAACACGGTAGGCGACACACGATGATGCATCCCATCCTGCTCTGCTGAGTTTCTTGTTGAGGTTGCTGAAGGAGTAAAAAGGAATTTAAACTGTGAACCCCCTTTTAAGACAAACAGCCTTAAACCAACTATTTCATCAATGTCATATCTGTTACTCTGCTCAGTTTATAACAATCTAGAAAATAATTACTCTGCCAGTTTGAACAGTTGATACACAGTAGCCAAGCACTGTGAGAAAATCTATTCATGAGAAAAGGGAAGGGAAAGAAAACATGGCTGTGTTGCCACCGTAGAGGCCTAATCTACCGATGTTATCCATAGCAGCTTTGAGCTTTTATCTCCAAGTGAAGGTGCCCAGAAAAGGGAACACTTTCTTCTTCTACATGTCAGCATGCTTTCACTTGTTGTCCAAGTGATAGGGAATGTTGATTAGCCAGCCATGTCTCCTTTTTTTCCTGTTGCCTTTTGTCTCCGAGTCCCGAGCAGTGGCTTGGGGAGACAGTAGGGGCATTGATGTGTTTGTGCCGGGGTCATCAGTGATGTCACCAGCTGCACAGTCATGTGTATATGACACACTGGGTACCAGATACCCACAAAAGGCTACTTAGCTGTTTTTCGTGTTTGGTAATTAGCCTGCTGACGTGCAGAAGTATAACTCTCGCTCGTGAAATCAGTTTATCTATCAATTTTCAGTTAGTTAGATCATGTTTTAGTCAGTAGGGGTGGGAAAAAAATTAATTCTTAGATACATCGCGATTCTCTCTAGAGCGATTCGATGCTCGGTTCTGATAAAAAGTGTGTCCAAACATTTACACATCTGAAAACAGAGTGACTGAAAGAGGATGGAACAACGTAGTGTTTAGGCAAGAGTGCAGAAAAAAAAACACACACACACAAAAATGGCCAAAAGAAAAAAAATAAGGTTTGTATATGTACACATCTAATAGGACATACATAAAATAATTAGGCAAAACACATATAGGCTGTTGATATACTTTATCACACTACATCTGACCACCTCATGTTTCATGTTCTAAGAAGCCGATTATCCACTTTTACATGACTGAGCCGGACATGGAAGATTACTGTGAGAGAAGGTGACTTTCACAAACATGTTTAATGCTTAAGCATGGAATGACTACAAAATAAAATTATCAGTTAACAAAACATTTCATTAAAACTTGGTTGTAACAAATACTGCATATGTCAAAATCTAACAGACTCAGATGTATATGTATTTTTTTTTTTAATTACGCATGGAAACGTACATGAAAAAAAATATCGATATGCATTGATAATCAGGTTAGAATTGAATTGTTGGCCTCTGAATCGGAATGGAATCGTGACTTCCCCAGAAATTCCCTCCCCTATTAGTCAGTCAGTGCTACAACTTATTATTATTTAAATTATTCATCAATCTATTTACGATCAGTCTGAACATATTGGCCAATGGTTTCCAACCTGTGGGTATAGACTCCTTCAATAGGTCACAACATTATTCTGAGGGGTCACAAGAATAATGAGATAGAAAAGATCATTATTTTTCTTTTGTTTGTGTCTTAAATCTTCAGGCCTACAACAATTATTCAAGCATAAGAATCTGAGTTGTTTTGGGCAGGTATCACTTTTTGTTTATATGTAAGCTATGACAAGAGGCGGCAAGTATAGTCACTGCTTTATTTTAAAGGGCCATATGCCAGAAAGGTTACTTTCATTATTGAAATCTATTTACCTTTAAATGTCTTGTTTTGTCCAACCAACAGTCAAAAAAATAAAATATTTTCAGTCTGCAAAGGAAGAAAAGCACCAAATTTTCACAGTCAAGAAATCTGTAACCAGAAAATATTTGGCATTTTGACTGAATGGGAGCAGTTGATAACCATTTATTTATACTGTTGAAGTGTGAAATAAATAACAATCAGAATCCAAATCTTCCCATTTGAGGAGCTGTTACTAGCACATTTGGATGGGATGTTTACTGGGTAAATGACACAATGATTTAATTGATTAACTGTCTTGTTGGTAATTGTGTTATTTATGATGTGCTTTCATAAGTGACAGGAGGAGATGAGGAAAGAGAATCCCTGTTGTGTAACATCCTGACTGCTTTGTCAGCAGTGGACAACATGCACTGTGTGTGTGTGTGTGTGTGTGTGTGTGTGTGTGTGTGTGTGTGTGTGTGTGTGTGTGTGTGTGTGTGTGTGTGTGTGTGTGTGTGTGTGTGTGTGTGTGGCCTGCTTACCTTACACTCAAACTCATCTCAGACTTTGCTGCTGACCTGGCAAACACACAGACAGAAGGACAGACATACAGAGACATAATCTCATAGCCTGAAGAAATGTGTAGTCAGTGACCTGGAAATGATGACAATTCTATCGACCAGGAGTTTCCATTCTGATGAATGTGTATATAATGAGAAGGGCAGACAGAGAGACATGTTTTGTTCTCTTTGCACTATTTATAATGAATAGGGTTGTAAGTCAATCTTTGCCTTGCATCAATAATGCACACATGTACATACGTAGACAGTGAGGATCAATTTTAAAGCTTGTAGTCGTATTAGACATGAGAATGTTTGAAGACAAAATCCTTACAGAGACCCCATGTTTGTATTTATTTACTGAGAAAAGACATCATTTTGCTGAATAATTAATCAGGGATTAATGATGAATGCGCTTGATTTCTCTTGTTCTTATTTTGACATTTGATTCAACATATTGTTGTGACACATCTGTCAGCCAACAGCCATTTATTAATCTATCTCTGTCTCTCTCAGGGACTTCTTGCCCAGAGGATCTGGCATCGTCACCCGTCGTCCTCTCATCCTCCAGCTGGTTAACAGTAAAGTAGGCAAGTTGTTTGTATGAGTCTTAACAGTCTGGAACGGGTTTGTGCTCTTAAATCCAGGTGTTTCAAGACAAGCTTTCTCAAAAATGTTCAATACAATCCGTTATTATTAGCTTGCTAAAACATGTTTTATGTTTTTACACCTTACTGCACTGCCACTCTTTCTGCCATCTCTCTTTCCCCTATCTTATCGTATTTGTTTCTTTAGTTATCCATTGCCCTCTCTCATGTCTACATCTCTCATTTATTCCATGTAGAATATGCAGAGTTCCTGCACTGTAAGGGACGTAAGTTTGTGGACTTTGACGAGGTCCGTCTGGAGATTGAAGCAGAGACTGACCGGATCACCGGATCCAACAAGGGCATCTCTGCCATCCCTATCAACCTCCGCGTCTACTCCCCTAATGGTAACACAAACATACCAACTCAGCCTTCTGGGTGCACAATTTTAACCCTGTATTGATTGCGTTCCCTCCTTCTACCCCTCAACACCTCGCAGTGCTGAATCTGACCCTGATTGACCTGCCGGGAATGACAAAAGTTGCCGTGGGAGACCAGCCTCAGGACATTGAGCACCAGATCAGGGACATGCTGATGCAGTTCATCACCAAGGAGAGCTGTCTGATCCTGGCTGTCACCCCGGCCAACACTGACCTGGCCAACTCCGACGCCCTTAAGATTTCCAAGGAGGTTGACCCTCAGGGTAAGGGGACTTTGTGAGACCTTGAGGACAGTTTGTGTTTGTGTGTAAGATCATGTTAATTTCTTTATCTTTTGGTAACTATTCTCTGGATATTTTTTGAAATGTTACCACTTTTTGGCTCTAATTTGGTACAAAGTTAATTACCTTTCATTGTATCTTGCAGACGTAATCACTCTTCTTCTTTCTATTAATCTTTGGCTCAGTGCAGGAGCCACCTTGTCAGAGTAATTAACAGTTACATTATTAAAAGACTTCCAGGCTGCATAGATGTATTACATAAGATTAGAAGAGACATAATTAAATTTAATCATCCCCACCTGTGGCCTTCTTTCATTCAATCCAGGACATGCTAATAAATGTAGAGGCTTGTAACTGTCTGTCTGCAGCTTAGCAGTTTTTTCTCCAAGCTTTAACTAATGCCACCATCAGATAACAATATAATAATTTATCTAATACTCTAAAACTAATGGCATTCCCAACCAGCCTCAGCTGTACACTGTGTTAAGTGCTACTGCTATACTAATCTCAGAACAAGATGATGAACAAATTGGGAAACGTTTTACCTGCTAAACATCAGCGTGTTAGCATTGTCATTTTGAGCATGTTAGCATGCTGATGTAAGCAGTTAGCTCAGAGCTAAATGCAGCCTCATAGAGCTGTGCGTAGGTTTGTAATATACTTCAAAACACTGTTCTACTGTGTGTTATTATAATTTAACTGCCTAAACAATTTTATCAAATTACTTGTGTAAATCCTAAATGCCCTGTTCCATGTTTGAATGTAAGAACATCAGTATTTATTATGATAAATAATCTGATTACTTGTACTATTAGCAATGACGCCTTTGTCTTTAGGTCTACGGACCATTGGTGTTATCACTAAGCTGGACCTGATGGATGAGGGGACGGATGCAAAAGACATCCTGGAAAACAAACTGCTGCCGCTTCGCAGAGGTAAGACCACACACACACACACACACACACACACACACA
>NC_045734.1:21436384-21437964 GCF_008692095.1 Etheostoma spectabile | reverse complement strand
CACACACACACACACACACACACACACACACTTAAAAGTGTGTTTTTAGTTTTTAGTTTTTGGCCATTTTCGGCCTTTATTTTGACAGAACAGCTGAAGACTTGAAAGGGGAGAGAGAGGGGGAATGATATGCAGCATTACAAATATCCAAATGTGTATAGACTTCAACTGCATTCTTTGACACTTGTGAGTAGAGAAAATACTGCCAGCACTACACAACCTTTAATATGTTTGCTCTTGTCTTTTTTTCTGGTCTGCCAATCAAAACACACTAACAGGCAGTTGGTGAACAGACTGCCAAATATTAGTATCTCAAGCCCACATTCGTATTCTACCACACTGCTATTTGCAACTGGGGACTGGTACAAACAACAGTTTCTCCAGTCACACACACACACACACACACACACACACTCTCTCTTATTACTTTCTTGTTTTTGGTCTTTTTTACATAACCTCTGTCTGGTCTTCAGCAATTGAAGGAAATTTGGTTTTGGGTAAGCGGTAGAGCTCAACCGATAAAAGATTTTTAAGGCCGATACTGATACGAATATTTGGTTATTTAAAAATCCCATATATCGGCTGATATATATTAAAAAAAAATAATTCAGAAACGCATTACAAAACATAAACAGATTTGCCTTACATTAGTTATTTGTAAGTTAGTTCTCACTAAACTAATATGATAATACATTGTTTTATTGTCACAACAGAACAGAGTATATTAAAGTTCTGATGAATAAAATGTTTAAAAATACAAACTTCAGATATGAAACTTAAAGCCCAAACACATTAACAAAAAATAATAATCAGTGTTGCCAACAGAGACGTTGTAGAGTGCCCACTGGTGGACAAACTATGCAACACCAACACTCATAACATGGTTGACAGTCCGTTTTTATTTTTTAAATATTGATTTATCAGAATCATTTATTTGTCATTATAAATGATTCTGATGAATGAATATAAAAAATAAATAAATAAATAAACCAATAGTTTGGGAAATGCCTAATATCGACCGATAATATCGGCCCGCCGATCTCTAGGTCGGGCTCTAGAAAATGGCCTACTGTTTAGCCATTCAAAAAAAAATGTTCCATGTCCGTTTTTTTCTTTAGGTTACATTGGGGTGGTGAACCGCAGTCAAAAGGATATCGATGGGAAGAAAGATATCCGTGCTGCTTTGGCGGCTGAGAGAAAGTTCTTCCTGTCCCACCCTGGGTACAGACACATTGCAGAACGTATGGGCACTCCACACCTGCAGAAGACCCTCAATCAGGTGAGACACACATGATCAAATGTACATGCACATACAGACTCCATTCAGTGTAGGCCCTTGCCATCCATTTTTTGTGGCAAAGATCACATGGCGATAAATTGTTGAAGGTTAATTTGGTTACTAATGTGCAGGGCTGAACATATTATTTCTGGCATGTCTTCCTTTTACCGTGTATTGGATGATGTGCTGCACTGAACTTAAACTACATTAATCCATTCAGTAAGTGAGTGAATGTTTTAACTTGGATGGATTTTTCTGTCACACATTGAGAATATCTTTTTTTTTTTTTTTTTTAGAAAAA
>NC_045734.1:21411032-21436374 GCF_008692095.1 Etheostoma spectabile | reverse complement strand
AAGATCTCCTCAGCAAAATTAAAACTTCTTTCTTAAGTCATAATAAAAAGGAAGTGACTTTGGGAAAAATCTATTATTTTTGTGTCTCTCCAGCAACTTACCAACCATATCCGCGACACGTTGCCCGGGTTACGCAGTAAGTTGCAAAGCCAGCTGTTATCACTGGAGAAAGAGGTGGAAGAGTACAAGAATTTCCGCCCTGATGACCCCACACGCAAGACCAAGGCCTTGCTCCAGTCAGTACACACACATACTGACACACGCAGACATACAAATACATTAATCCAAGAAGTTAAGTACTATGTACAATCTGCAGGATGGTGCAGCAGTTTGGCGTGGACTTCGAGAAGTGCATCGAGGGGTCTGGGGATCAGGTGGACACCTCCAACTTGTCAGGTGGAGCAAAGATCAACCGCATCTTCCATGAGCGCTTTCCCTTTGAGCTGGTGAAGGTGAGTAGTTCTATGAATTTTCATCATTATTCATTCATAAGTCTTTTTATAGATTTATTAGTTACATTAAAGTTGTATGTCACACATTTTTGTAATTGTCATTTAAATTGGCAAGGAATTGATCTTCCTATTAACAGTGAAGCCAACTGTGGCAAAGGATATTTTGTTTTGAAGGGTAAACAAGCTGTCGTAGTTAAGTTAATAATGACTGTTTTGTATTAAAACTACTGATGTGGCAATCCTTATAAATACTGGTGTCATACTGTAACTATGTTGCCTTTGCTCACTCATAAATCCAACAGACAACAACAGACTAAACCCACAGACTATCCTTCTTGTCTAGCCTCATGTTTGTCTGCCTGTCAGCTTATGTTTGGCAATAGGAAGCAGTATTCATTTTCAATAGCACATATCAAATCTAAGCTTTTTTTTGCCCTGTCTAAGATGGAGTTTGATGAGAAGGAGCTGAGGAAAGAGATCAGTTACGCCATCAAGAACATCCACGGAGTCAGGCAAGCCTGCAAACAGCACATCACATGGCGCACACATTTACCTTCGCTATCTTTATGTCTGCTCACCTGTCTGTCAGTTTTTTCCCTGTTTGTTTGTGTCCATTCAGCTTTATAAAGACGGACAGTCTTCTCTGTCCTCAAGTGTTGCTTGTTTTTCACATCTACATTAAGTGTGCTGTCTCTGTCTGACTTTGTTTTCTTTCATTTGTGAGCAGTTTTATTTAGCCACCTTGGCTGCTTGTTAGCCTCATGGCTGTCTTTTACTCCAGTTTTCCTTCCACTTCTTCTCATTTGGTTTTCCTCAGTGTGTCTCTTTGTGTTTTCCTCCATCCGTGTGCCGGTTTCACACTCTTCCTGTGTGTCTATCTACCCCCTTCTCCACGTCTCCATGTCTGTCTTGTCTGTATGTCCTTCAGGACAGGCCTGTTCACCCCAGACCTGGCGTTTGAGGCCATAGTGAAAAAGCAGATCATTAAGCTGAAAGAGCCCTGTCTGAAATGCATCGACCTGGTCATCCAGGAGCTCATCAACACAGTCAGACAGTGCACCAATAAGGTATCACTGCATGGTCTCCTGCTTGGCTGCCACACCCGTACATACACACCACAGAGACCAGCCAGCTTTAAAGCTGCCAGGAGCCATTTTGGTGCCTAACAGTTTTTTAAAAAGCAGCCGTTTTATTTATTTTTTAAGCTATGTTTTTTGGGACATAATTTCGGCACCTTGGGTTGAAAAATAAAATGGATGAATTCAAAGAAGGCCTCAGTTTTTACAGCCCGCTTTAAAGTTCACTTGCATAAACATCAGTGTATATTTGAATGTCTTGGCTGTACTGCAGTGCACTGGAGTGGTGTCTCTGAGAGGCTGTGTGGTTAGATACCGACATGCTGTAACACGTTCCTGTACAGGTCCTTTTCAAAACAAGCTGCAGGTTTGGTTTTAGACTACAGATGAAACAAGACATAAGACTCTAAAGCCATTGCTAGCAGCTCTGTGAGACTGTATTTTATTGGTGATTTGAACTAAATGCCAACGTCTGCATGCTAACATGCCAATGTTTAGCAGGAATAGTGTTTACCCTTTTCACCATCTTAGTTTAGAGTGTAAGCATGCTGACATTTACTAGTGTTAGTACATTAGTACATTACATCATCTGGGAAACATGAATTGTTCAACAAATTTTCATGGCAATCTATCCAAAAGTTGTTGAAGTCTGGACCAAAGTGGAGGCCCGACTGACATTGCCACCCATGGCTAAAAAGCTGTGGGCTGACTCTGAGATACACATGAATATGAAGCTGGATTTTCAACGAATACTTCTGAGAACCTGGAGCTTGTTTCTGTTCTGTACATGAAGCAGAACTAACTAAATACTTGTTTTTCTTCTTATATTCCTCATTCTTCATCATTCTTTTCCTTTTTGAAAGTCATTCTTTCCCCCCTCCAAACTATTCTATCCAACATGGGCTTTCATGTTTCTGCCACTGTTCCCTGTTTTCTCATCATGGCCCATACTACACCGCCTCCTCCTTTCACCTGACGTAAATGCCTCACCACAGGACAGGCCTGTTCACCCCAGACTTGGCGTTTGAGGCCATAGTGAAAAAGCAGATCATTAAGCTGAAAGACCCCTGTCTGAAATGCGTCGACCTCGTTGTCACTGAGCTTGCCGCCCTGATCAGGAAGTGCACTGAAAAGGTAAACAGGAACAGTGGAGGGGCAGATTTAAACGTGATGAATACAGAGAGAGAGAGAGAGAGTGAAAGGGGAAAAAACAGTGAGTGATAGAGAGCAGTCAAAGAAAGGAAAAGAAAATCACAAAAAATGTAATCAACTAACTTGTCACTTGTCTATCATTGTTGATCATTTCCCTCACCGCTGCTTGAAGGCTTACAGTACCACCTTACCCCGTGGTTCCTTCTTTAATGACAAATCTAAAATAGCCCTTTCCCGTTCTGATCCTGGAACCCTATCAGCCCACTTACCCCATCAGCACTGGGATTGGTAATTAACGTAACAACCCCTCACCCTGCCTCACTTATCAAATCAGATACCCGCTCTGATTCTAAGAAAAGCGGCTTAGAAATGGCACCACTGTGGCTGTTTTCCACCCTGTTTTTACTTTGCATGAGATACACCCTTTCTGCACCATTGACACCAATAATGTAACCCCCTACTCGACTCCACCAGACCCCACTCAATCTTCACCTCTTTCTTGACTTTAACCTGATCTTTTTTTCCCACATCCTCCCTGATTTTTTGAAACTTCTGTCAGCTTGAGGTGACTATGTTTTGCTAAAGCTCAGTTTCCCTACACTGATTACATGCTATCAAAACATCTAGAGCTGACAAGAAATCTCAAGCTGATATGGAGCTCATTAGCCTCCTCAGTCTCAATGTGTCAGATTTGCTTCTGTATATTTACTGTCTGTTGTTGGGTGTAGCTGATTATGTGGATACACAGTGTTTGCAGTGTGAGCCGACACAGGTGTGTGTGTTTCCTATAATTACGGTGCCTGCAGTGTGTGTGTTTTTTTTTTTTTTTGTGTGTGGGTCTGCAGCTGGGATCGTACCCTCGACTGAGAGAAGAGACGGAGAGAATCGTCACCACCTACGTCAGAGAGAGAGACAGCAAGACCAAAGACCAGGTGTGTGTGAGAGAGACAGAGATGCAGCCCACCTGTACATTTGTACAGTCTGCCTTCTTTGTGTACATAACGTGAAATATTTTGGCCCTCAGGTGTTGCTGTTGATTGATATTGAGCTCTCTTACATCAACACTAATCATGAGGACTTCATTGGATTTGCCAAGTAAGATACTTTTTTTATGATACTTCTTCATGAGTTTCATTTAGTCCAGTGCTAATATTGATATTTCAGCATTAAAAAGTCATATATATATATATATATATATATATATATATATATATATATATATATATATATATATATATATATATATATATATATATATATATATATTCACCTGTTATTTACATCAATTATTTTTTATTTATCTTTGGCATTTCTGTACTGCAGTTTTTTAAATGTATCTGTTGACATACAGTATGTGTACAGTTGCACTAGTTACTAGTCATTTTAAAGGGATAGTTCTGTTTTTTCGGACGTATGTTGTTCCTGAGCTTTCCTACTAACTTTGACTAGCTCTAAATTAGGATCCTACACATAAAACGTTGTTTTATTGTGTATTATATTTGATTGTTTAATCGTTTGTACTCAGCCTACAAGAAACCTTTTTTTCTAAAGATATCCACAAGTACAAAATCTTAACAATTAGAATAGAATAGAATTCTGCTTCAGTGACTTTGGGTATGGAACTGAAATGATGACTCAATTAACTGTTTGGGCAATGGACAGAAAATGAATCGTCAACCATTTTGAGAATACATGATTCATTCAAATCAAGACTTCCCAGTTCCAGTCTCTAAATTGAATGGATTTTCTGGTTTTCTTTGTCATGTGAAAATAAATTGAATGTCTTTTTTGTTTTTGTTTTCTGTATTGAATGGTTTTAGACTGTTGATCAGACAAAATAAGGAGTTTTGAAGACTTCATGTTGGGCATTAAAGGTGCACTGTGAGTTTCCACATGGTCACTTCTGTTGACGTTCCAAGGAAATTTCAAACAAATCAGATTAAGCTCACCCCACCCCCATGTTATCTTAACTGTCATGACTAACTGACTAACTGTCACTAACCCCCACCCTCTCCCCCAACCATCTTGTTGGTGATTGGCTGGAGTATTTTGTTGTGTTTTGGTGCCTATCCTGTGCCTCTAGTGTCTATGACCCCTTTGTTGTCTCCTGAGACTGGGCTTTTTCACAGTGTATTCAGTGGGCAGGCAGCTAGCGGATCAAGGAGAGATGCCTACAAATTGAGACACAAATGAATTTGTGCTGAAACCATGCAGGAAATCGTAGTGCACCTTTTGAGAAATTGTGACGGGCACTTTTCACCTTTTCTGAAATCTTATCAACCAAATATAACTACAGTAAGAAAATGTTGCAGAATAATAAATAGTGAAAATAATTATTAGTTTAGGTTATTGTATATATTAGAAATTTCTAAATAATATAATATGCTTGGATATTATACTGGAGTTTATGTTATTGAATCTTTCTCCTGCAGTGCCCAGCAAAGGACCACTGCCAACGCCACCAAGAAGAGGGTCATGCCCAATCAGGTAACTCACCTGTTTAAACAGATACGCTGCAGCTGCTTTCTTTTCTTCTGCTGCTTTTTTATTTCTTGTTCTCTCTGTTGTTGTCTCAGCCCCTCTGTCATTGTTGCCCTTTGTTGCTTCACATTTACACACTCTTGTCTGTGCCCCTCTTGTCTTTATTTCCCTTTCCTTTTCCCTACTTCTTTCGCTTCTGTTCCTCCTTTTTATCGCCCAGGGAGAGATTCTTGTAAGTACCATGCCCCCTCTGCACCTCCACTTCCTCTTTGAGTGAGTAGGAAAGACAACGGTCATTCAGACCATGTCCAGAAACGAGATTTGAGCACCTTGAGGAAGAAGAGGGAAGTGAAAGAGTTACAAGAGAGAGTTACTCATGGATGTATCATGACAACTGGATACCATGTCCCAAGATAGCAGCCTTTCATTCCAGTTTCAAAGTTTCTCACCCAGTGACAAGGCCTGTTTTGATTCTGTATTCCTTTAGTCATATTTGTGATATGATGGAACGTAAGCAGCCTGTCTTGTTTTCCGTGTTTCTTATTCTTACACAGCGGTGTGAACAAATAAAGTGGGGGGGTCACAAAGTAAGCGACAGCCAGAAGTTTGAATTCATAACGTGACTGTGAGCTTCAGCCCTCGTTAAACCGTTTAGATATAGAGTCATCCTGCAGAGTCTTATATTGCAGACAATCATTGGGTTTATTTAACTATGAAATGTGTGTATTGGCATAAGAGGGATCTACTTAAAGGTAGATTGGATGTCTGAAATGAATCACACAAAAAAATCCTCCTCTTTAGTTCCTAGCTCATCTATGCCTAAATGGCCCTGATCATAATGGTGGTCTTTGGAGAAAATGCTATTTAGGCCAAGGAGAATTTTAAAGGCACTTAAATGCACAATTGTCCCTGAGATAAATTGGGGCACAGCTGACTCTTCAACCCTATAATACAGAGTAATGCAAATGTCCGCTTATTATTCCTGTGTCTGTTCCCTTTGTCTTCTTGTCCGTCAGTCTGACAGAGAGAGGGATGCAGAGAAGGTGACTTTTCATTGGAGCCTTTCATCACTTATTTCAGTCTCTCTGTTTGTCGTGTAATATCATACAGTATGGGTTGATCTGAATGCACTGCGCTCTCTTTTTTAAATGAAGAATACTGTTGCACTTGCATGGCTGTTGTGCTGTATTTTGATGCTAATTTTCGGTATATGTCAATTGTCTTCATTTGTTTTTAGTATTGTGTTAGCTTTCCAAAGGTGCATATTACCCCTCTTGTGGGGTTTGCAGTTTAGTCAACTGTTGGATTCATGTGTGCAGGTGATCCGCCGAGGCTGGCTCACTATCAACATCAGTATCATGAAGGGCGGATCCAAGGACTACTGGTTTGTCCTGACTGCTGAGTCTCTCTCCTGGTACAAAGATGAGGAGGTGAGACCGCTTACAGTACGGGACAGTAAATGCTTAAAAATGTAATTCTGTGGGATATAGAGACAGTTGCCTTGTTTTCAAAGACAAAAGTTCCAGTATCTGGTAAAAATAATTAGTGAGTTCTTATTATAACTCTGCAGTAAAACTGTAGTCATCTTGTGTCATGGTATAGTAAAATCATAATTGTTGTACTAGTTGAGTTGAGGGTTTATTTGTTATAGTCTGCCTTCTTTTACATGTGTCATTACATCACTGTGTTTTATCAGGAGAAAGAGAAGAAGTACATGCTGCCTCTTGACAACCTGAAGCTGAGAGATGTGGAGAAAGGCTTCATGTCCAGCAAACATGTCTTTGCCATCTTCAATACTGAACAGAGGTGTGGATGCTCTATGATCCTCTAAAACAATCATGTTTATGGTGTTTGTTCTAATCTTTGGTTAATGTGTCTTACAGGAATGTATATAAAGACCTGCGTCAGATTGAGCTGGCATGTGACACTCAGGAGGATGTGGACAGCTGGAAGGCTTCGTTTCTCAGAGCTGGTGTATACCCAGAGAAAGACCAGGTACAGCACAAATGCTCTTTTTTTTCAGCAGTACCCTGTTCCGTATTCTCATTAATTAACTGTCCTGCTGGTCCAGATGCACACTGGGAATTTCCAGTATTTTCAGTTAATTTACTCAAGAGAGTGTATCAAGATATATCATTCATGATAAAAAAATACTGGTGTAATGTAGATGGAAGGCTAAAACCCCAAAAAATGCCTTTAACTGTATTTCCATTACTGTTGACAAGAACTGTCCACTGCCCCTTACACCGCTTAAAATCGGAAGCATTTCTCTATAAAGGTAAATAGTCAAGCATTCCAAAAATCAAAGTTTAACAAAACACGTCAGTCATTATTATTTGATATAATTTTAAAGTTTTACACCAGCTTTTATTCAAATATTGCTTCATCAGGTTGCTGCACAGAGGTGTGTGACATCACATTTTTAACATTAAACCAGTATGAAGTGGTGGGTCCTCACATGTGAAATAACCAAAATGATGTCTGACATTGGCAGACAATAGTGTGTTTGTTTAACACATAACAATCACACAAACAATACATATCTGCTTTTGCATCCCTCACATCTCCTTCTCTGTCTTGGTCTCCTCCAGCTTGAGAGCGAAGACACGATGAATTCTAGCGACACTGTGTCCATGGACCCGCAGCTGGAGCGACAGGTGGAGACCATCCGGAACCTCGTGGACTCATACATTGGCATTGTCAACAAGTCCATCAGAGACCTCATGCCCAAGACCATCATGCACCTCATGATCAATAGTGTACGTGTTCTGCTTTATCTGTCTCTTCTTCCATTGGTCATACTCTAGACCTTCTTCTCCTCAAGGTATCTATGATTACATTTCCCCAAGTTCTGACTTTTTTGCATTCATGTTTGTTTTTTGTTTCTTGTTTCATTTTTAATGCGTTTTTAGTAAGTATTCATGTATTGCTCTGCTGATGGATAGGGGTGTGTGTTTTAGTAAGTACTCATGTTCTGCCCTGCTGATGAATTGGTGTGTGTGTGGGGGGGTACCTTTTGTTTATGTAAAGTACTGTATGAATACAGTTTGATTGATTTGCTACTGTAGAAAGGTATGAGAAATGAGATGGACAGTTATGTATCAGTAACATGAGTCACTCTGTCTGGCATAGTCTTGCTGTCTAGCTGTAACTTCTTTTTTTGTCGCCCATCTCCAGGCGAAGGACTTCATCCACTCTGAGCTGCTGGCCTACCTGTACTCGGCCGGGGACCAGGGCAGTTTGATGGAGGAGTCAGCAGAGCAGGCTCAGAGGAGAGATGAGATGCTGAGGATGTATCATGCTTTGAAAGAGGCCCTGGTCCTTATAGGAGACATCAGCACCACCACTATTTCTACCCCAGTGCCTCCACCAGTAGACGACAACTGGATTCCCAAGGATCCGAGGTAACAAACATGACTAACCACAAATTTATCGGCCGATTGCTATGTTGGTATCTGTGTAAGGAACAAGAAATGTCAGATATGCAGAACTTGGTTTGAGGTATTTAGAACAGTGTCACCATTAAATAGTTTGGCCACCAGAGGACACTGACTCTTAATTTTTCAACTATACAATGTTCTGCTTGTACAGTATGTCCCCTACACATTCTTTAAAAAAAGATTGCTTTTCATGTTATGTGTTTATGTAAAAAAAAATCACTATTACACACAGTCAACCACTCACAGACATCTATCTCTTTATCAGCATTACGTTATTTCTTCATATATTTACACTTGCACACCAAAATAACTTCAGTGTATTGCAACCAGATGCAAATAAATTAAATAAGTTGTCAAACTCCACTTAAATAAAATTTTAAAATTTAAAATTTAAACTTGTATTTAATCATATAATCATAATTGCAACCATAATTTCTGCATAATCCACAAACCAAAGATATGCATAAAACCTCTTTTTGAACTAATTATGATAATGTTACCTGAACATATACATATTATAAAATAATATATATAATAATAAAAAAATGCTTAATTGGCTCTTACAGGTCCTTATTTGGATAATACCATTACTAATAATCCACAGTGATCTATTTCTGTAATGCTACCAGTCTTAATTGAACTGAAGGTTTACGTCTCACCTTGAAATGTAACTCAGTAGCATTCTGTATCTCTGTCTCAGTCCTCCACCGGCATCCCGCCCTGCCTCAGCAACAGCGCCCCCTCCCAGCCGACCCCCGGCGGTGAGGGGGCCCACTCCGGGTCCTCCACCTCCTCTCAACCCCTCACCAGCCTTCGGAGCCCCGCCCGTGCCGTCTCGGCCACCGGGCCAAACAGCCTACGCAGGCGATCCCAACTCTGGTGTTACGCCTCTTGTCCCTTCCAGGCCGGCCCGCGTGCCTCCTGCACTGCCGCCTGGGATTCCCAGGTAAAATCAATCATTCACACACACAAAACCTGATCCATTTTGTGGCTTGTGGTATTGGTGCAAGTTGCTGGGACACTTGAGACTGCTGGTGAAGGGTTGTACTGTACGTTCTGGCTTTTGGTGTTTTGGGAATGTTTGGTGCATGACTGATGATATTTTGCCTTGCATGTTTTTTCTCTCCCTCCCCCTCCCCTTTCTCTTCTCTCTTCCTGCAGCAGACGACCCCCGGCTGCCCCCAACCGACCCACCATCATACGTCCTTCAGAGCCCTCCCTGCTTGACTAGAAACAAACACAATAAAACACCTTTCTTTATGTTTACACATTTATATTTCTCTTGAGCAGAGATACTTTTCTTTTTTCATGTATATTCCTATAACTACAGACTTTATCCTACTGTAATTGATAATTTGATGCTGTTTCCGTCTGTGCATTTCAGAAGCATTATGTGTTCTGACTTAATGTGTAGGTAGCTTTTTTTAACAAAATATGATGACATGCATGCCGTGTCATGAAAAGGGATACATTTGATGATTTTATTGACTTAAAGGTTATGAACCAGCAAGTCATCTTGAATTGTACTTGTTTCATTTAAAATGACATGTGTCTTAAACAATATACGATTCATAACTTTTATATAATGGTAAGACAACTTATTTAGAAGTAATGTTTTTGTGAGTTGTATACTTGCTAACGTTTTGTCAACAATCTCACACACTAAGCACCTCATTAAGGAAGCAGCACTTTTTCATAAAGTCCTTTTTTTCTTTTCATTGTTGGTAGATTTTCAAGGCCTTGAAATGAGCATATTAAAATTAGACTGATCAATGGTGTGTATGCCTCAATATTTTGGCTAATTATTTTATTACAAAGAAATTCCAAGTATTAGTTAGTTTTTTTTGGTGTTTCTCCTGTTGGGAGAAAGCACAGCAGCAGTGGGTGTGTTGTGTCTTCTAGTGTATTACTAATAATTATACAGTAGTTGATAGAAGAGTGACCGTTCCCAGTGAAACATCCCGACAGTTACCTGCCGCCCACCACTGCTCATTTGTGTTGAAATTTGTATTCAAGTGCCTTGAGCAAAAGTTATTTTGTAATAACTTACCACCTTAAAAAAAAACATGAAAAAAAATAAGAATCCGGCAAGACAAAGGGCCTCTATTTCAGAAGCTGTGTAAAATGATATACTGAATAAAGGAATAGAAGAAGGTGTGGTGGCTAATGCTTGTTCTTGCTGCAGTTTCCATCCAAATAGTCTTGTATTGCCACACCTATCTCCACAGCGCTGTAGAGTAACCATGCACATGAAAGTAAACATGTACAGTACTTTGTGTCAAGTACAACAACAATTGCATACCATTTTCAAGACCTTTTCACTTGCATGTTATTCAAATGGAGACAGTCATGCAGAACAAGAATGTTTCACTTTTCTATGTGCAGCCTGGCATGACCTCCCTTCCTTCCTACCTTACTGTATGATGGAACTGTGGGTTCCCATGGTAACCGTGGTTGCTAGTAGCAACACACATTAAAGACAGTGTTACTCATTGCTTTTTGGGCAGTTCATAGAGCCAGGCAGGATTGAATAAAGGTATCTAATCCTAATTCTATTTTCCAACACTTCTTTCCTTACCCAAAGCGTCTGCTAGCTGCTACCGATCCACTTATGATCAGAAACTAATCATAAATATCTTCTCACACAGGCGACCTCCACAAGTCCCCTTTCATCACAACCAATGGTGAAGGAAACTCCAACTTGGACTCTGTGGCAGTGGGCTCAGTTAGCACAAGCTGGAAGAGTCTGGCTTTAGAAATTCAGTTTATGTTGTCTAGAGCAATTTCCTATGTCGTTAATCTGAAACTGTTGATGCTATGTTTTTATTAGACATTTACAGACATTTACAAGGATGCAGAGGTATGACAATGCTTGTGGCTAGATCAAAGCATGCTGTGTTGGGCTTGCCTCAGTCCACGATGTAACTGATAACCTCTGTACATACACGTTATTAGGCTTACAATGTATTTCTAGTATTTATATATATTGTGTACTGTAGATCATGATCATCATCTTGTATTAAATAAGAAATACTGAAGTACTTTGTCTTATAATTCCTTATTTGAAATATCTGAGGGTGGACAGGTCAACTAGGAAATGGAAGAAAAATCTCTGTGTGCTAAATTAAAACAAAGAATCTTGATACAAACTTGGCAAAAAACACAAAGAATGAGGTAATATACACTCCTGCTACATGTTTTTCATGTATTGCTAGATACTGTAAAATGTAAAATCTGTGCATACCATAACTTCATAATTTAAATCTGCTCCTCTGGCAACAACATTTGTCACTTTACATTGTATGATACAGCAGAATGCCTCAATCTAGTAATTTGGTAATTAACAAATATTTTAGATATTGCTTAATTCATGCTGATTTTCCAAGTGTTTTATCAAATATACATGGTATTTAACCTTTACAACATCAACTTAATGTCAAAGTTGTTTTTGAAAATGTTTTTTATAAGCTTTTAATGTTAGACGTTAGGGGGCACTACATCAGCAGAAATAAATTTTGTCTATACACATTTGGTCTCAGACTCCTGATTGTTTCCTCAAAGTGGCTTTGGGGACAAATACTGCACATTGCAGAGTTATGTAAAACATAATCTTGTATAAAAGATGCAAAAATCATCAAATAAATATGGTTTCTTGTGTTTACAGCTGTGCCAAACGACAACATATGCTGTCATTCTCACATCAGACCAAGCAACTCACATCAGACCAAGTATCCTGTGTAAAAAAAACTTTAATAACAACGGATCTTATGTAAACCTGATTTTTACGTATTCTACTGATTATGTAATGAAAGCCTGTTCTTATTAAAAAAAATTAAAATAACACTCAGTGGCTGTCTGATCAGAATCAAAATGACACATTCGGTTGACTCAAACAAACATCTGAAAAAGAAAACAAGTTTGAAAATCTAGAAGACCAAACAGAAACCAGTAACACACAACACACATCAAACAATCAGTATGTTCACACTGAATTATCCTGATACATGAACTGACATACACTACAAACTACATGTTTGTCTGGAAGAGTACTGACACGTTGTACATTACTGGCAATCACGGCAAATCATCCCTCTTTCTTATTCTACATTCTTATTTGTCAACCCGTCAGCATTGACTTGAACTGGCACGTGAAAAGAAATCAGTAACATCTCAAAAGAGCTAACCACCAACACAACTGTAACCAAGGAAATACCTGGTCAGGTGGACAGATCACTAACATAATAGAAATACCTTAAACCGTAGGAAGAACAAATACGCCAACAACACTATTGCACATCGTCATCCCTTGTAAACCAGCTGAATAGGAGTTCTGTGGATCCGTTTTTTACCAACCTCTTCCCTTTACTAGGAATAATTTCACCTTTCAAGAAAAAATCCTTAACCCTCTCACCAGTTTCAGAAACCTAGGACAGCATTTATACTACAACATTTACTGTTCTGTTCATTGAGACCAAATGAAACATAGTGGAGCATAGTCGGAATGGGTAACCAGCCAAACATCTTGTATTGTATTGTATTGTTCTCCTTTGTAGACTGTCTTTTAAAACTGAAAGATAATCCCTCTACGTGCAGACCCTCCGCTTATCATCGAACAGTTTACGGACAGTGTAAACCTGGGAATGCAGAAGAAAAAAACACAGATAGTATGATAATGGGTATGTGATTCAAATATATAGTACATATTGTGCTGTTTGTTGTGTCAGTGTTCTATTTACCTGGGTAAGGGCCACACACAGCATCACCAGTACACAGGCACAGGACCAGAATGAGACCCTCCACAGGTTGTCTTCCAGAAGGTTTCGATCCCGTGCCTCAAAAGCCCGCAACACTGTCTGCATCTGCCGGCTGCGCTCCAAGCGTCTGTGCAGAGAGTCCATGGACTCCTGAGGAAATTATGAGAACAATTTTAGGGATTTAAAAAAAGTGGTGGCTGTTATGAGAGAGAAGTGAAAGTAAGAGACACAGAAGATCTCAAAAGTGCGAAGAATCCGATTTAGCTAAACAGTGGTTGTTAATGGCTGACTGCTACAACTTTCCTGTCTCAACAGAATAACATGACATGCATTATCGCATTATTCTTGTCATTTGGACGACCATTTGCGTTTTGATCCTGTACATTATGTTAATTTTGCACTTAAGTTCTCAATCAAATTAGAAAATACTCATTTTACTAATTAGTCAATTATTTAATTATAAGTAGCCCAAATTATGCCATGCCTTACCATGCAGTTATTTCAAATAGGCTATTTTTTAAATTGAATTACAGAAAAAAAAAATGAGATATCGATATGAAAAAGATTTATATCAACATAGAAGATTTTGGCCATATCGACCAACCCTAGGTCAGAGATATAGTTTCAAAAAGAAAAAAGGCTACATAAAACAGCTCACTGGTTACCTAAGAGGTCAGCTGCACATTTCTTAAAACCCTAAACAAACATCTCACCCGGATGTCCTCCAGCTTGTACTCCAGGACGCTTCCATCAGGCTCCTCTATTCCCGGCCACTCTTCATCTCCCCCCACATCTCCTCCTTGACCCTCGAGGATGATCTCGAAAAACACCATCTTCTCTGAGAAGCGACTGAAGCTGTTGTCAAAGCAGATTTCATAATCTCCCTCCACTGTAGGCTCCACCCTGGGGTAACAGGAAATAAAGTCAAAGATTAACAGACAGATCCAACAATCACTGGCTAAGTAATATGAAATAAGATGAAGGATTCACGCCACCGTAGGGCATCACTCACACGTGGACTCCGTCAGAGCGCCGAGACTCAAAGATGAGCTGGATGCCTTCTGGAGAGATGATGGTGAAGTCTACATCCATACCAGCACCTGCTATCACCTGGATGTGCACACACAAATACATACTATATTCTGAAGTCAACCATTTTCTTTCTTTTTTGGGGAAAATTATTTTTGTCTGTTTGTCTTTGTGAAATAGTTACATTAGAGATAGAGACAGAAAATACTGTATGTGAAGAGAGACAGGAGTGTGACATGCAGCAAAGGTCTCCAGCATGTTGCAGTAACGTGGTGTGCGTCTTAACCACTTGCCACAATGTATGCCACAAAACAAACAATTCCAAGAGAGATTAGGTGTGCCTAGAGTGTGTACTGTCGTCTCTAAGATTGAGACTTGCCCACTAAACAAACACATTGCTGACTAACACAACTTTACATTATAAAACCTGCTCCTGTGTAACTAAGTGTTTCATTTTTTCCCCCACATGATGTATATGGTGTTGGACAGAACTAAAGCTGTTAATCAGTTAAAAAATGCCCAACATTCACTAGTCCCAGCATCTCTAATGTTAGTATTTTTTAATTTTCTTCAACCTCTGTGAAAAAGTAAAGGGAATATATTTGGACAGTTATCTTGGCAAAACAAGCAATCTGAAGACATATGACCTTGTGATCTGGGACATTGTGATAGACATGTTTTAATTATTTTCTAAAACATACTCTGCAGATTAATAGATAATAACAATAATTGTTAGCTACACCACTAGAGTAGAGATTTCAGTGTGCACACAGAGCGCCTGTGGATATGTGGTAGCTGCTCAAAAGTGGGACTCCTGTAAATCAACAGTATAAACTGACTTCTGCTGTTGTCCTTTAAATAACTAAACTAGTGCCTCTGACAACAAACACTGTATGGGATTTTGTTCCTTTCTAGGCTCTTTTTCTGTTCTACCAACACTGGACCAGGACCTCCCTTCAGGAACAACCTGCTGGATGACCAGATCTGGACCCTCTTAGACATTCGTATCATTTACATAGTGACTCAATCAAATACTATGTGTGTATTATCTAATTTCCTGTAAAGTATTTAGTTATCAATGATATTTATTAGTGAAATGGCACTGAAATGTGTCACACATTTATGTCGGTGAGTACTTACCTAAATGCAATCTTGCACCAAAAGTTGCTAGATAAATGAAGTTTGATTTGACGTTATGGATGTTTTTCACAGTTGTTTTGTCAAATGTGAGCTACAGTACGTGGTTGTTAAATTGGTCAACAATATTAATGGAGGAATATATGCTGTTCATTACTGTTTCTTAAAGCTCCAGTTCAATGCTGGCCTAACAAAATATATGCCCAGCATAGATTATGTTTAATTCACTACCAGCATGTCAGCTAGCTAAAGGAACAACGGGTAGTAACTGTAGCCATTAACAACCTATTCCTTGTACAAGCCTTTACCAGACAGCATGTAAATGTGAACACACCAAGTGAATATGTTTTCATAGCACACACACACAGTTACCTGATATTCGACCTCCATCGTACCATTCTTTATTGCTGTTTGAAAGAAACACTCGGATCTTCCGGCTTGTAGCAGAAACGTGAACTCGCTGTCTAGGTTCTGTCCGAAACAGCTCACACACCCTAAACACCACCCAAACACTACTGCAAGGACAATCGATCGTTCTCCGCGTCCCTCTTTCCAATGAAGAAGACCCATGGTGAAGATATTACCAAACACAGGGCTATCTAAGTTCAGCCATCTCATTCGCATCTCTCTTCCGCAGAAGAACTTTGCGAAGTTGTAATTGGATGGAGGCCCCAGAACGAGGACGATGCTGCGAACCAATCAGAGGAGGAAGAGTAGCAAACCTCCTCCAATCACTGTAGGGCTGCGGGTGTGACCGACAGTCTATTCTTATAGTGTGTTTCTTCATCTGTCTATGATATGACCCACTTCTGTGAAACAGTGAATGTCTTTGCCGTGACAAACATTATGGTACAACTTTATAACGGACTAAGATTTCGTAACTAATGGCTGTATTTAAATCTACTTTTTTATTATTTTATCTTATTTAAATAAAATCATAAATTACTATTTTTTTATGGCACTGAACAACATAATATAAGAACAACTTTTGGGTTGCCAGGTGAAAATCTCTCCTGCTGGTGCTGCAGACATAGACTGGAGATTTTACCGTGCAATTGTGCAAAAGTGTGGCCATGGAGTCATAAATATAAGTCAAAATCACTATGGCCACTACGTGGCAGCACCTAACAATAAAATGTAAATGTGGGTCGTAATTGCTGCTTGTTCCAACTACCTGTGAGATTGATTTTCACGGGAGGACTTTCTCTTTCGGACACACTCATTGACGGATTATGAGACAACATTTTGCATCTATTTGTAGTCATTTTGCATCTCATTGTAATAACTTTCAGTCACTTTGTGGATAGTCCAACATTGGCTGACCTTACTCCACAGCGCTGTGGAGTAAGGTCTGGCCCTACCAAACATTTATTTCAGGATAGGAGAAAAAAATGCCATGGGTTGTTTGCATTTCTTTACAGTAAAGCAATCACAATTGTCTTGGGCGGCGCGAAGCTCCGGACATAGCGACGCAAAACAGTAAAGTAAGCTATATAAATTGTCTGTTTGCATTCAGTTACGCAGTTATTTCTGGGGTTCCAGACACGTCCAGGTCCAGTTCCTTCTCTCTGAATTTAACAAGCAACAACCACAGCAGCCCACCAGGAGTGCATACTTCCGCCTGTCCTCCCTGAGTCTTTATCTCCAACGACCAGAGCGTGCATTTGTGTATGTGTATATGTGTGTGTGTGTGTGTGTCTTTGTATGCGTGTGTGTGTGTGTGTGTGTCTGATTGTGTGTTTGTGTGTGTGTGTGTGTGTGTGTGCGTGTGCGTGTGTGTCTGTCTGTAAGTTATAGTGTGTAGAAGTACGTCAAAGTGTATTAATTGTAGATTCAACATGTGGAGTCTGTCATGTCAAACTATCCCCTCCCACAACAAATTGAGTTTTACACTGAACAAAGTGTGACTCATCTCTTTTCGTACTTCAAATACTTTATTTAGGTCATAAGCATTTAAACAGCAGAGAAATAGAAGATATCAAACAGAAGTAGTGTATATCAATATGCCACATTGAAACAGCTCATCTGAAAATCTGTTTAATAAAGAGAGGGAAATGAAAGTATTTCTCTAAATACTTGGTTCAAGTAGAAGAAAAAAGAAAGAAAAAAATCTATAACCAACACAGATTCCCCACAGTTCATTACTTCTGCTTAACTTTCCACATACGAAAGGTGGCATGACATTGGTGGGATGTTGCAAGCATTTAAAGCAGGCAAAAGCAAGTTGCACAGAAATAAGGCGCGGGTGGAAAAAGACGTGAATAAAAAGTGAAGCAACTCTTGAACAAAACAGTGACCGTAAAAAAAGAAAGCAACATGAGGGATGGCACTTGAGCTGAAAAACATTAGTCATCTTCAATCCTTGCCCCCCCCCCCTAACAAAACAAAGAACATGTTGCTGAAAGCATCATCTCAGACGTTTGCTAACATGTGAGAAAGCAGTAGCCTGAAGGTCTGGAAAGTGGCTTTGTAAATGTCAGCTTAGGGTAGTGTTGCATTAAAGCGTGCTTGAATGAGACTGAGGGTGAGGATGTGGCAGCAGTGGCGGTCAAAAGTGCAGGTGGGAATTTAACAACGTGAGCCACCCCCAACTCAGCCTCACCATCAACTCTACTGTTGCTTAACATTGCTGGACAAGTTTCTCAGAAACTGACACAAAAAGCAAGGGATGCCAACACTGAGAGTGAAAGTGTTTAATAGAACATGACTAACAAGGAGTGAGAAATTGAAGACAGAGAAAAGGAAGTATCAGCTGAGGGACGATAACTATAGCCTATATTTGTAGGGAGTGTCCCACGCACATGCACTCACACACACACACACACACACACACACACACACACACACACACACACACACACTCACATGCACTCACTACTCACTCTCTCTCTCTCTCTCTCTCTCTCTCTCTTTCTCTTCCCCGTGTCATCTTCATTTCCTCCTTACATGAGCTTACTTGTAAAGCAATATTAGGGATAGTTGACAGCAGGCGAGCAAACGCAAGAGGTGACAGAGCACATAGATCTGCACTTGTGGTACAGACAGAGGATTTTTTTTTCTTCTTCTCAGTAAGCGAGACATTTAGAGAAGTCATGATACACAGTGGCTTATCTGAAATTGATTCCATTGTTATTTCATTTTAATTATTTAAGAACATTTTTGGTATTTAATATTCCTAAGGAGCGTGTTAAAACTGACCTGTGCGGCTGGATGGTTGGCTGAGCTGTGGGGAAACATCTGGTGCACATTTAAATCCAAGGTAATCTCTTTCTGACACACCTTGAACAAATGACAATAGGACGTTCTTCATTTATTTTTTGAGCTGTCTCTGTCTCTTCTTGTATGCTTGCAGTAGTCAGGGTATGTAGAAATGACTTTGTTTCCCAGAAGCTGATTGGATTGCATGTACCTACTGTGAGCACAGTAGACAAAACCTCCTGAGGCCATGTCTGTTTCTTTCTTCTATTTCTTAGTTTTTTCTTGTCTTTTTTTGTTTCTATTCCCAGTCACTTTGCTTCACCTAACCCTGACCTTGTCTCTTTCAGTATCCCTTCCTTGCCACACCAGGCCATTTTACCGTTAGTCCTAACATCCCAGTTGGAGTGTGATCTGGTGGGATGGCAGAGGGCAGTGTGGGTACATGCCCGCAGGTGTTTGTGGTGGACAGCCAAGCCAACTACGTCACTGTGCACAGTGGGAAGAAACCAAGATGGGCGAGAGTAGGCCAAAGGTTTCTTCTTTTGATGGTGGGACTTGCCCTGTTTGGACTTGTTGTCGAGGGATGTTTTATCTACAGTCTTTACAAAAAAACGCAGGTGAGGCTGACACCTACATGTGATTTTGTCTGTGTGCGTCTGTGTGAGGAAAGGGAGAAGAAACAGCTTGAAGCACATGGAATTTCCTATCCTCGAGAATTTTCCTCTACGTCACAACCAGCCACAGACTCTAGTGGACAGCTGAACACATTTGGTTGGTTGTTATTAGCTCTTTAAGTTACAGGTCCACGATGACAAATGTGTCAAATGGATTCTTTCGCTATAGTTTTACTTCCCTTTCTTTTCTCTCTCAAGAGCAAACCCACAATATAACTTCACTTTTTTTAAAGAACATTTCACCATGTTGTTTATTACACATGTGCCTCAATCATATTGTAAACTTTGAATGTTATGTAATATTCCCTACAGTATAAAATCAAACCTTAGATACTGTACAATGTGCTAAAATAATCCACCCTTTACCAGGCACTGTATTTCTCAGTAGCTAAAAAGACAGGAAGTTGGCATATAATGTTTTGTTACATTATTTTGTTTTAATGTTTATGTCACATGAAAACTGAGGCTTTCAAATGCCTTCATGACCACATAAAAAATAAATACAAATTAGTAGTCAAGTGAAACCAATGACTAAAATACATTTCCATTTTAATTCAAGAAAGTTTTTTGTGTCAAATTACTACATTTCGTTCTTTGTGTGTATGAGTTTGTTATGTAAAGGTTATAATGTAAATTTGCCATTGGTTCCCACAAGGCAGGGCACTTCCTGTTCTTATGTGCTTGTGAACTATTGACATCTTGCTGGTAAACACACACAGAATTTGTTACTCACCCACATGATCATTCCATATTTTTCACCCCATTTTATCTTCTTTCCCTGCAGGAATTTTCCCTCTGTAAGTCTCATCCTCTCTGCCAGAACATGTCCAATTCCCAAACATCTGGTCAGCAGGTAAGTGTGGGTGTCCAGTTCACATATCTGTGGCCGCTGTACCGTCACTGTTGTACTGTTGTGTGTGTGGGAGTTTTCAGCTTTTTTCTGTTTCAGGGTGGCACCATGAGTCAAGTTGGACCTAAAGGTAAGGAGTTACTCTTGCTCTCTCTGTAATCATAACTGATCATGATGGGCCACAAATATGTACTTAAATCTAGCATCTTTTTTTAAGATATTGCACATGCAAAACCTCACACATGAATTCAGATGTGAGATTTCTATGTTGATTGGTTTGATGGTCTGACCCTCTTTTCTTGAACAGAGTCCAATGAGATTCCCACAGTGCGACCACATCTAGAACAGGTCCAACAGAGACCCTTTGCTCAACTGATAGGTTAGAACCCTCTCAACACATAACACTACTAACTACCAACAAAACATACCAAAGCATTGTACATGAGCTTAAGGAGCAATTTAATCTATTCTCCTTTATTTTCTTCTTTCTCATCTTGATCCCAGGCTCCAACAATCCTATAGGGGCGAACAATGTGGTACAGTGGGAACATAAAGTTGGCGACACCATCACCTACAACATGGGCTACGAAAATGGCCAGTTGTTGGTTGAGAAGGACGGTTACTACTACCTATACTCCAAAGTGACATTAAATGCTGTAGAAGAGTGTTTGCTTATCGAGCACATGGTCATGAAGAACACCAGTGCCTATGATAAATCTATAGAACTTATGCAATCAAAAAGGTTAGTCAGGTTACCTCTCCTTCCTTCCTCTATCGAAGAACATGTGCTCACCTGTGCTTACATGGCTTTAATCAATTTGTAGCTTTAAAGGCAAATTGAAATTGGTGCTGCCGTTTTTATGTTGTGGTAAGTTGGCTTTCTGACACATCGGGCATGTTTCTTTTAGTTTCCGCTGCCGGACCCCGAAACCTTCGACTGCAAAGGCTTCAGATGGGGAAGATCTGTGGAACAGTTTCCTGGCTGGGATCTTCCACCTGCGGAGTGGAGATAAAATTTTTGTCATGTTGAAGAATATACATAAGTTGCTTCCAGGACCTGCTGAAAACCTCATGGGAGCCTTTATGATATTTCCAGGCAATATGCAGCAATAATACCTCCATCCCAGAACAGATTATATGTCTCTGTGCTACACCATGAATTGTATATATGTCTAACAATATATATGATCTAACTTATACTGTTCTCAATGAATGTTTTTGAATCCCTCATGAATAATGGTTGTGATATCATGAAAAGTATCTGATATTCAGACATAATCCTACTTGATAATTTGTTGCATAGATTGTTGAGTGAATAAAATACTTCCTTATCAAACAAAAATGTGAGGTGGGATTAACTCCTGAAAAGGTCATATGGACATGTAAAAAACAAGAAAAATGTATTAAATAGATTATCTGTGGTACAATATGAACAGATTTCTATTCTGCTCAACTTAAAAACTGTGCAAACACATGTCAAAGTTTGGAACCAACTTGGATAGCTTAAGCACACTGAGAAAAACCACAGTTGCAGATTTATCAATACACAACATATACCAACGCATCTCTGTGTGTGTGTGTGTGTGTGTGTGTGTGTGTGTGTGTGTGTGTGTGTGTGTGTGTGTAGAGCAGGATGTGGTTTAGTAAGGATGCACCACGGAGAGGATGGAGGGGAAGGGTTGCTGAGGTGCTGAGGTTGGTGTGACTGACTCAGCTCTTCTCACAATGTACAGGGGAATGTTTTGCAGACATTGCAGCAGTATCATATGGGAAAAAGACATACTGAGGTACAGAAAAGTTAAGGAGAGGTCGGAAAACAATAAGGGAATTCTGCCAGGGAATTAGTGTTGGAAAAAACACAAAAAGCCAAGCACAACAATGAGAATATTGTGAAGACGCAGGAAACTGTATAGACAGGTACACAGACAGGTAACCATACGTGTGTGAGTTGAAAAATTGACCTCAGATGCAACAGAAAGATTTGGGTCATTTCCTGTTGAGACGCAGATACACATCTTTGCATCCAAGTGAAACAAATACACAACACGATAATAGTCTTGCAGCTTCAGCATTAAAGCTTTGCACAAGAAGACACGTCAATTACAGTGTTGGAAAATGTGAAGTGTGTTTGTTCAAGTGCTGTACTTGAGTACAATTTTGAGTTACTTATGCTTTACTTTTACTTTTTGTTTCTATCTTGTGCCACTTAACATCTCTACTCCACTGCATTTCAGAGGCAAACATACTTTCTACTCATTTAACCCTTGTGTTGTCCTCGGGTCAAATTTGACCCGTTTCAAAGTATTTTATATCAGAAATGTGGATTTCTTTCAACAAAATTGCCCAAAAATAACATGGCTGATTCCATTCAATGGTCTTCAGGTAAAATCAATGATTACTTTCATTGAATTTTTGGGGTGTTTTACTTAATCTTACAGCATTTGAATTCTTATTTGCTTAAGGGTTTCAATACAGTATCTGGACTAAACTTTGAAATATACCCATCTGTGATCCTCTATTAGTCAATTAGTTATTAGTCAAAACAATTCATAATATCTGCCTTTTCAACTAAAAACTTATGTATAATTTGATATAAATTAGGTTTCTTGACGATGAATTCCAAGAATAAGTGTAAAACCTATCATTACCAGCTCAGGTTTTTAGAAAAGCGCCAAAAGCATGGAAAAAGTGACAAATAAATCAGAAAAAGCAACAAAACCATCAGAAAAGCACAAAAAAATGTTCATTTTAATTTTGACCTGGTAGGACATGTTAATAATAATTTATACTGTTTATTGATCCCAGAAGGGGAAATTACAATTACAATTTACACTCTGTTTGTTAGTCATCACTACACACATGCTCCGGACCTATTCATGCACAAATGGAGCGATGTCAAAGTGAGTGAGCTGCCAGCTGGACCTGAGTGGTTGGGGGGGGGGGTACGGGACCTTGCTCAAGGGCACCTGGCAGTGCCCAGGAGGTGAAGTGGCATCTCTCCAGCTGGACTGAGCTACTGCCACCCCTAAGTTCATGGTTTATGGGAAGACAACACAAGGGTTAACAACTGTAGGTATTCGTTACTTCATGGATTAAGATTTAGAATACATCACATACTAAATTCATCTCATAAAAGTATATAACTGTTGGGTGTGGTTGGGGTGCACTGTTGAGTGCAAAGTCCTACAAATGGTTTCACACTATCCATTGATCAACAGGTGGCAGTAATGCGTTAACAGAGACAAGAAAGTAGAAAAGAAAGCAAGCACATTTACATGCATGATCTTATGAATACTTTAGAAATTAGCTGTCACGTACTGTGTTGTGTTATGTGTATTCTCTGCAGGTGTGTGTGAGTCTCTGTAGGTGTGTGCTGTTGATGACATGCCAGCCGCTGAGGCTGATCAGCTGATCAGCTGATCAGTGCTTGGCAGCTTAAGAGAGGGCAGCATGACTGTGTGCAGAGGAGGTTTCTGTGGAAGCCAGCGTAGAGTGGGCAGAGAGGTGCTGGGAGCTTCTCTGTGACATCTGCATCAAACTTGTGATACCTGTGACTATTTTCATCTTCCTTTTGAAAATTGTATTAAGTTGCCTTGTGTTGTACGGGCACAATACAAATTGCCTTATTTACTGTTTACCATCCTGAGTTTACTATTTTAAATACACTACTATTAAAAATACACCTTTAGAGGTAAATTACGGTGTTTCTTTTAGGCGTATAAAAGTTGTTTTTAAATTCAGTGCTACTCGCCAAAATGCATTTGCAAAGCAGATTTTTTAAAGTATTTTTAGTCGTCCATTGTTTTTTACATGTTTACTAGTTTTTAATCTTTGGTGTATTGTTGTATTTCTTGGTGCATTACTACCACTTCACATCAGTGAAATACTGGGAAACCATTTTTGAATGTGAATCACATCACCTGTGTGCATGTGCACAATACAAACAAAACACGGACCCACTAATAACAAAAAAATTCTGTAGCGCTACCAGAGGTCAAAAATACATTGTCATTTTATTACAACTTCTAGGCCATGGAAACAAGTTACTAACACAACATTAACATTTTATCATCTTTTAAGTACATATAGCAAACTTGTTAGCAAAAATAGTTTTACACATCCAGCAGTTAAGGAACAACAATATCATTTATTTGTGCTCGTATCCACTATGTTCCCCAGCTAATCGTTAACCAAGTCTCTCTTGTTTGCTGCTCAGCGGAGTTTATTTATATGATACATTTTATACACATAGGCAGCTCAAGGTGCTTTACATAATGACATTTAAAAAGACACAGGTAAGTAGAATAAAAGAGAAACCTTTAGAAAGAAAAAAAGACAAGATGGATACAAGGCAAATGTACGCTTTTTAGTGCAAATCTAGCAGAGAGTGCAATTTCAAATAAAAGTCAGCAATGCACATACGTCTTTAGCCTGTTTTTCAAAGTAACTACAGTTGGTGCAAATCTGAGATGTATGTTCAAAGAGTAGATGGGGTTATGACTAAATGCAACTTCATCATGTTTTGTTTTGACTGTGGCTGACCTGTTCCACATGACCAAAGAAACTTTCGGTTATGATGAAGTAGGTCAGAAATGTATTTAGGCCCTGAACCATTAAATGATTAATGGACAACCAGCAGTAACTTAAAGTCAATGCTAGAAGTGACTGGTCGCCATTGCAGAGACCTGCGTGAGAACTGGTGTAATGTGTTCAGCTTCCCTAGTCTTTGTGAGAACATTAGCATTCTGAAAGAGCTGAAAGTGCCTTTGTGCTTCCTTGGAGAGACCTGAGAAAATACCATTACAGTAGTCTAACCCAGAGGTTTGCAATCTTTTTTCAGCCAAGGACCTCTTAAAGGGCAATTCCAGCACAGAAAAAAAACTAGGGGTTAAATAACACATGGGTACTAAATCGACTGTTCTCTGGGATATGTTTTCATGCTAATTGAATATGACCAGTTTTAGCGCAAACCTCTAATCAGCTTATAACGCTAGTTCTCTGGGCACTCAAAAGTAAAAAGGAAATGCTATTTCAATACCACAAACAAAGCTCAAAATAGCACCACACTTCCACGGTAGCATAATGAAGGTCCCTACATG
>NC_045734.1:21406579-21411022 GCF_008692095.1 Etheostoma spectabile | reverse complement strand
CATTGAGAACTTTGTAAGTGTACAGGCAGTTCATTAAAACGATTATAAGTTTATAAAGACAGTACTGTTCGGTATACAGGTAGGTGCCATCTTGGGTAAACAGTCATGACTAGTTAAACGACAAATGCTGTGCTTGAGCTATGTTACTGGTTTACTGGTTACACGGTTACAATGACTCATTATGCAACAGTGGAAGTGTGGTGCTACTTTGAGTCTTGTTATTGGTATTGAAATAGCGATGTTATTTAACTTTTGCGTGCCCCGAAAAGCGCTATAAGCTAATTAGCGGTTTGCGCTAAAACTGGTCACATTCTATTAGCATGGATATTAGCACAATCCAGAGAACGGTCAACTAGGTACCCATGTGTTATTCACCCCTAAGTTCATTTTGCGCCGGAATTGTCCTTTAAGGGGTTGACATAGTCTATTTGTCTTAGTTACGGTTTGGGAAAGAACTACAAACTAAATTTTATTAGAAAGATATTAGAGATAAATTAAACGTATTTACAGAATAACAAGATTTGTCAGATGAGAATGTGATCTATGATCTAGTATAAATCTAAAAGTTAAAAAAAGTTGAGATATTTTAAATGCATGTGTGTCTCTTAAAAGAGGAAGTGGTTTTCACAGCTTTGCTGTTGAGCTGCTAGAACAGTGACTCTTTAAAGCTGTGCGACAGAAACATTCCACAAATAACTTGACCTCATTACTGATAAATATTCAGCAAAAGATCGAATCACTTTTATTACTTCTGGTTTAACTGAAAGCTAATAGCTGATTTGACTCTCTTCTTCATACTCAACCAAATATTTTTCTTAACAAGCGCTGTATATCAGTGACAACAGCATGCTGGCTGAGATTTATGTATCTTGTCTAACACATTCTAACACATAACAGTGTGTTTTGGTTTAGATTAACCCCACTTTACTAAAGTAACCCTACTTTACATACTGCAATATTACCTTTGCCACTAACCTGAGATGAAGGCATGAATTACTTTTTCTAAATCCTGTTTAGATATGTAAGTTTTACTATATACATAAGTTGATAATAGGCTGACTTTGTTATTGACTTGATTTGGCTGTTAAAATTGAGATTAGAATCCCTAATAACGCAAATATTTCTGACTTGTGTTTTCAAGATGAAGCTCCACTTTTAGCCTTTCTTCTTTAGCATCAAAGACTATGATCTCAGTTTTGGCTTTGTTTAATAGGAAATTCTGTTTCGTCCAACCATTTATTTGGTCAATGCATTGATGCAGTGAGTCTATTGGAGCAAAGTCAGTCTGTGAAAGTGCCATAATAAGCTAAGTCCAAGTTAGACTTTTTCAAATTTGATTCAGCATTTTGTCTTGGATATTTAAGCATTCCTTCTGCTTTGTGTGAGCACTGACTAATAAAAAAAAAGTAAAAAACTCATAGGTCGTAACAGCAGGTAACGTTTGTTTTCACTCTGGGTTATATTGCACAGGGAGGTGTAATTGTGTTTGTTTGCTAGCCCACATAGAGATGTTTTTTCCAAACCACACTGTTTGGTAAATAAAGAGGAAGTGATGTACAGCCAGTTCCCGGTATGGGCTGCGTAACAGCAAGGAACCTTCCCTGACCTAAACCTTTCATACATCCAACTTGTAACTTTTCCACAATCACTTTCACACTCGTCATTGCCACTTTTCACACCACAATGATTTGTGTTCACCATATCCAAGTTTAATATGGATTACAATAAAATACATTTACCAATGTGTAGTTTGTCCACAGGACTTACAGTACATATCTTTCTAAAACAAAACTTTTTCTCCATTCATGAGTCCACATAACAAAGATATTTTAGTCATTCTGGGTATGTTTTGATTACAGAAGGATCATTCTGATGACCTTGTTTCGGTAAAAATGATTTAAGTGCGGAGTGTTACTCATGACTGAAGAGATTAAATCCCTTCACTTTAATTACACTAGATCTTAATGAGGTCTCTGAGGAGCTTGTTGGGGTTTTGGAGCAGAATTCTAATTGCACATTTTTGTAAGTCTAAACTATATGCCCTCAGCTATTTATGAAATGAATACTGAGCTATAAAGTCACATTTTACTCAATATAGGCTAATTAAACTTGCAATATATTGCACATGAACATGAATGTAGTGATATCTACATCAAAATAAAACGTGTATAAAAATATAGATATATAAATACAGGTATATAAATAGTTCCAAATAAATACATAATGTACAAAGTAACATATTTACATGTATGCAGAATGAGATGAGTGTCTAGTCTTTTTCATACGCTGTTTGCATTATCACAAATGCAACTTCTCTTTAGATTCCACCTTAAAATCCTGATAAGCTTGATTTTCTTAGTTTGCAAGAAATCTTGTCATAGTTTTGAAAATGGAACCGGCATCTCCCCATTTTCACCTACTTGGACTTTAAGAAAACAAAAACAAGTGTTGTTCTTTAGTCACGGCCCAAAGGTCATGGGGTGGATCTGCATCATGATGACAGATGTACAGTGTTCACATTAGTCCACAAGGAACATCCCAAATTTTGAGCCGCTCAGCTCCAGTTTCCAGTTCTCCAGTCCCTTTGGTACAATCATCTCAGGTAACAGTTTCTGTCCATTGAGCTGGCTCACTGTCCAGCACTTCTTGCTCACAGGTGTTGAATCTGCCACAGCTGGAAGCTCCACCTCGCAGGTGAGCTTATCACCCACTTTCACGCGGAGGATGCCTGCGTTGCAGTCGTAGGTGCAGGTAAGGTTGAGCTCTATGTATATGAAGTAGGTCCCCTCCTGTTCGGCCTTCAGCCAATGCTGCTCTTCATTAAATAAGAATTTGCTTCCGACCGACCTCCCAGTACCGTAGTTGACTGCAGCCCAGTGCATGGTGGAGTTCTTCAACATGCCTGCAGGGAAAGACATACACATCTAATTTAGATGATGTACTGAAGTACACAGAGCAGTAACAGGCTTGATAGTTAGATTTCGTGACATTGTCTGACATGATTAGGACAGCTAAAAGTAATTTCACATGATTAAGAACATGATTAAGGACAGCTAAAAACTATTTTTTTCATGTGATTTTAGTGACGCAAATGGATCTTTAAAATTTGGAAATTACACTGTCTATCAAAAAAATAAACATTATGGCCCTAAAGGAAGACACCATTCTCATCTCCGTACTGCATCATTTTGTGAATCTGTCTTTAAACATTGTTATGTGGCTGCTTTAAATAAAAGAGGACTTACTTGAGCTGGCTTCCAAATAGGCAAAGTTCTGCATCTGTTGTCAAAATCAAAAATACATGGATTAAAATGTGCAGAGTACATGGGTCAAACATTAAATAGGAGGGGAGAAGGTGACTGTTCAGATTTTAACAACAGGAGTCATTTGTTTACCTTGTATGCTGGGTCAGGGGTGTTTCCTGACCGCTTCGAGGTTTCAAACTCAACAGGCGGACGAGGGCATTTGGACTGAAGCTCGGACCGCAGCTCCATCACAACCATCACTCCGCCAGCAGCAGCAGCTGCCACTGTCACGAACAGGAAGATGATTGACCCGACGAGAAAAACGTCCAGGCAGCTTCCACGGCGGCGGCCGCTCGTCTGGAGAGACTCAATGTCCATTTCTTTGATTTGTTGTCCCATCAATCGGCAGGGTGCCTGAGCTTCAAGGAGACTGTTTAAACCGTCCAGTGTTTAGACTTAGTGAACAAAAGGCTTCAGAAGTTGTAAAGCTCCAGGTGTTTGGGGGTTTACCTCCACAAAGACAGTCCTCTCGATATCACACAGCCCAGTCCGCGTCTTAATGTGAATGTTGCGTCTGTGAGCACCATGATGGCTTTTTATAGTATGTACTAGGCTATACACAGTTTCATACACGGAGGAAAAACACGGAAGTCATGGATTTCCCTCTCGCCTCCTCACACACGCCCCCCTCCTCCGTTGCATGAAAGCGAGCCGAGAAAACGAGACGCACAGACTTTCCACGGCTCTCCCTGCGATTGCGCAAACTGCTGTGCGGTGGAAAACGAAAGGGAGAGAAAATGCGCATCCACCAGCCTCACTACATTCCGAGACAGTCAAATGCTCTCCCTCTTTACTTTGAACCTCACACGCCTGAAAGTGGCACAATGAGATAATAAAAGCATAATGTAACAAAAGAAGACAATAAAACAAAGACGGTTAGCTCCATGGTATAATACCGAAACTCTTAATTTAAAGCAAATATTGCGGAAATTTGAGAAGATTTGGCGTTCCACCAAACTGGAAAATTCTCGTTTAAATTGGCAAGATAGTCTTAAAACTTATAGGAAGGCCCTCCGTTATGCCAGAGCAGCGTACTACTCGTCATAAATAGAGGAAAATAGGAACAACCCCAGGTTTCTTTACAGCACTGTCTCCAGGATGACGGAAGGTTACAGCTCTACTGAGCCAAGTATTCCCA
>NC_045734.1:21406312-21406569 GCF_008692095.1 Etheostoma spectabile | reverse complement strand
TAGTAGTAACGACTTTATGAGCTTCTTCAGTGATAAAGTTATAACTATTAGAAACAAAATTCACCAAGACCTTTAACTGGCACCAACTTATCTCTAAACTCAGGAACCTTAGAAACAGCTGTAAAACCAGATAGACTACTTTGCTTCACTTGAGCTTTATCAATTTAATTAAATTATTTCTTCATCTACATCATCAACTTGCCTTTTAAACCCCATCCCAACTAGGCTACTTAAAGAAGTTTTACCCTTAGTCAACA
>NC_045734.1:21405956-21406302 GCF_008692095.1 Etheostoma spectabile | reverse complement strand
AGATATAACCAATCTGTCTTTATTAACAGGCTATGTACCACAGTACTTCAAAGTAGCTGTAATTAAACCTCTTCTGAAAAAGCCCAACCTTGATCCTGCCAACGATAGACCCAAATCAAACCTTCCATTTTTCTTGAGAAAGCTTTCTGCATAGCAACAATTAAACTTCAAATGTGCCTTCAGGGTGTTAAAACCTGGATGACCTGTACATTTCTAAAGATAAAGTTATTGTTCTGGGGCCCAAGCACCTCCGTGGCGCATTATCCAAAGAGATAGTTACTCTGGATGGCATCACCCTGGCCCCCAGCACCACTGTAAGGAATCTTGGAGTTATCTTTGATCAGGA
>NC_045734.1:21405430-21405946 GCF_008692095.1 Etheostoma spectabile | reverse complement strand
AATTCTCACATTAAGCAAATTTCAAGGATCGCCTTTTTTCACCTACGTAATGTTGCAAAAATCCGGAATATTCTGTCTAAAAATGATGTAGAAAAACTAGTCCATGCATTTGTTACTTCTATGCTGGATTACTGCAATTCTTTATTATCAGGCTGCTTGAAAAAGTCCATAAAGACTCTTGAGCGGATCCAGAATGCTTAGGCACGTGTTCTGAGAGGAACCAGGAAAAGAGATCACACGTCTCCTGTTTTAGCTTCTCTGCACTGACTTCCTGTAAAATCCAGAATAAAATTTAAAATCCTTCTTCACACCTACAAAGCTCTTCATGGTCAGTTACCATCTATATCTTATCTTACCTTACTACCCCACCAGAGCATTCAGCTATCAGGCTCCTCTGCTGTGGAACCAGGTTCCAGTTTGGGTTCAGGAGACAGACACCGTCTCCACATTTAAGAGTAGGCTTAAGACTTTCCTCTTTGCTAAAGCTTATAGTTAGGGCTGGCTCAGGTGAGTCCT
>NC_045734.1:21405212-21405420 GCF_008692095.1 Etheostoma spectabile | reverse complement strand
TTAGTTATGCTGCTATAGGCCTAGACTGCTGGGGGGCTTCCCTCTATGCACTGAGCACCTCTCACCTCTTCCTTCACTCCATCTGTATGCAACCTCATCCCATTAATGCATGTTACTAACTCGACTTCTCTTTCCGGGAGTCTTGTGCTCTCTCGCCCACGTAGTATTGTGCTCTCTCTCCCCTCTCCTCTCTCCTCCTATTGCTTCC
>NC_045734.1:21393276-21405202 GCF_008692095.1 Etheostoma spectabile | reverse complement strand
GGTGTTTCTGGCTCTGGAGCTGTGGAGTCTGGATATGTGGTTGGACTCAATTGCTGCTTCCATGTCCCTGCCCAATACCCTCTGCTACAATTCTCCATGTCTCCATGTCTCTGTGTGTCTCTCTCTCGCTCTCTTTATCTCACCGCCAACCGGTCGAGGCAGATGACCTCTCCCCCTAAGCCATGGTTCTGCTTGATTCCCTTACTGGAAAAGTATTTTTGGTAAGTAAATGTAGAAGAAAACCAGGTGCACGTACGTGTGCATGCATGTATATTTAATATGTAATGGGATGGGGTGAGGCACTTGGCAAGAGTATATTTCATCATCAAGCTAAAGAAAGCTCACAGCGTCACTCCTCCAGGTTCATACAGGTCTACCTGATGTAATTCTGGCACCACGTGCCAGAACAAATCAGTAAAAATGTTGCGGTTCTGCAAAAACATATGGGAATCCCCCATTGTAGGGTAGCGTGTAGCAGGCCTATGGTGTGTGTGTGTGTGTGTGTGTGTTTGTGTGTGTATGTGTGTAGATGTGTGCGTGTGTGCTTGAGAGAGAGAGAAAAGGAGCTACAGTTATCCCAAGACATTAAAAAAACTAGCCAACAGCCATCAGACTTCAATCTTATCATGGTACGGCCTTGATGATGATAGATGCAAGGGAATTGCCCACATCATGTGTGTGAGAGAGAAAATGTAAGGAAAAGGGGAAGATAGGGAGAGTTGTTTCATTATCTTCATGTAGCCGGAGGAATTAGACGCCACACAGGAAACAATTAGCTATATCAGGGATTTTTGTGGCTTTTTTTCTGGTTAATTTTATCATTGACCACAATTCCAACAGGTCATTTTATAAGAGTGCATAAGCTACTGAGTTCTTTTGAACAAAAGCTCATGTGCTTACCGTTTTTTTTGTTTGTTTGTTTTTTGCAGTTTTTAACATCAGAATGGCTTAAAAGAAAACTTACACTTAAAAATAAATAAATAAAAAGAGTTTGTGTTTTCTTTCCATGGTTGTTAATGTAATTGAGTGCAGCTGTTGGGATTTTCTGTGCAGAGCTTTGTGTCTTGGTAAGGTCCTGAATGTTTGGCCAAGACATGCTCACACAGGGAAACTAAGTAAGAGCAGGGCATTTGTGTTTTACGTGCACCCAAGTGAAAGCACTTGGGAGTCCCATACACAACACAGACGCACATATGCTTACCGAGGCTCCCTGGCTGCTGGAGCTTCTGCATGAATGAAGACAAGCTTGCCAGTTAGAACAGCAGTGAACAACTGGGAAGCAGCTGTGCTGACGGAGCCCTCTGTGAGAAAGGAAGCAAGGGAAGTTGTAACAACAACATTAAAACCAAGCAAGGATCTTCACAGCAGAACGGTATCCTTACAACAATTTGTAACTGATATCAGTTTAACCCTTGTGTGGTGTTTGGGTGTGTGGGACCAGTTTTCCAGATAGAAGAAAAATGATGCTATTTACAATTTCTTCTAACTCAAACTGATTGCACTTGACTCGTTTTCTGTAAAGAACATTTAAAAAAAATTCAATGACTGCACACGGTACACCCCCTCCCTCTACACATAACTATTACATATGAGGTATTCCAGTCTGGACCTGAGTCTGTTTAACTGTAGGTGCAAGGAAACTGTGTCCTCGTCCTAACTGGACCGGGTGTGTGTGCGTGTGTGTGTGTGTGTGTGTGTGTGTGTGTGTGTGTGTGTGTGTGTGGTGTGTGTGTGTGTGTGTGTACAGTATGTGTGCGTGTCTGAGTGTAGGTGTCTGTATGCCGGATGTTGTCTCTCTGCACCTATGCTATGCTATTATTACCACACAAAGTTACAAACATTGTAACATGTCAAGCATTTTCACCTGTTTTGATTAAGTTTTAAGAAGTATGCACCAGTAATGTTCAAAAAGCTTGTTTCTATATAATTTTTTACCTTTTTTATGATTGAATTTCCTTATTTTCAAAAAACGAAAATGATCACACAATCATAAATGTGATGCCACTGGGGTGAATGGCGAATATCAACCATTTTGTGATGAGATCACACCAGTTGCAGCGCCAAATCAACCCAGGGCAAATTGTGTGTGTTGGTGGAGGAGGGCAGCAAAGGTTGCTTCCCTACTTTCCACCCCCTACTTTTGGTGTCCTTGCTTTAACCACACCTATTTGGAACTCAGCCTTCATTTTAATCCCTACACACCTGTTTTGTGACTGCATCTTGTACATTTTTGACAACAAATACTGGCTGCAGACATATGAATACCAAAGTACTCAAAACTATAGTTCCCGCTTCAGTAGATGTCTCTAGGACCCCACTTTGCCATGATGACACACTCACACACCACACACACACACACACACACACACACACACACACACACACACACACACATACAAACACAAACACACACACACACACACACACACACAGGTACACACCTGGCTTATGCCTGGCCACGTTCAGCCCTGACAAAACATAGTAACCCATTTTTTTTTAAATTGCAAAAGTAGAATGTGAACATCCTGTTGTGTGCACAGGCGCTCTGCCTTTTTATTACCACGAGTTTACAGACACGTCTCTGGTGATTGGGTATCACCTGTGACACAGCCAATCAATGAGAGACACATCCAACAAACAAAAGAAAACACATTTTAAAGCCGTTGTACACAGTTTAACACTGTTCCGAGGAAACATGTCCTTCAACCAGGAAACCCTGAAAAAACGTTGCAGATTGAAAACGCCCCTGCTCACTCACAACTTAACTTTATTTGTTGACATGACAAATATAATCATGGGGTAATGTTGATGTTGAATGATGGTTTGCCTTTTCAATAGAGTTAAAATGAATGCAAAACCTCATATCTCTAGTAACAGTGAGGCTTTATGCATGCTAACATTAGCCCCCCATGCAATTGAGAACACAGTGATTGACGCCTGGCGCCCAAACGACCAGGACATGGACTCCAGTTGTGCCTGTTAAAATATCGACAGATATCTTTTACACATTTGTATCATTAACTGTAAATATTAATGGACAAAGCATGTGTGACGTCACCCATTGGTTTGTGGGGATCTGCTATGAGTTGTCCAGCCATCTTTGTTGCAGAGGTGACGATTTTAGACTAGAGGGAGGACTAAGGGCGGACCCATTGACTGTTAGGTGGTATCTTACTGTAACGTTAGCTGAGAGTTGGCAACACTGCTTACACTCTATGTTACACACTTTCACTGGCAATCTGGATGCAACTGCTGCTGAAAACTAGCCCACATAATTCAAGGTAAGATTTTGCTTTGCTAGGTTTTAATTACATCTATGTCCCATAGTTATATTACATATAAGACAATAAAATATATAACTGTCAATCACATCATAGCCATGCCCTAAATCCTCGATTTTAACATCAACGAGACCATAATTCAAAAACTGAACATCATTCTGTATTGCAGAAGACTTGAAACGAGCGATTGAGACCATAGACTTATTATTAAAATGTTAACTGAGGTAATATATCAAGTGAGAAGTCATAGAAGTCAAGTCTCATAGACTTCTACAGAAACCAACCTCCTTTTACAACTTCACGTGTCGCACCCTGCTGGAATCCAGATAGAATGCAGGTTTGAGGCACTTCCGCCTTTGCAGCACTTCGACGAACCGGATTCTTTGTCCATTAATATTAACCGTCTATGATTTGTACAGGATTATTTAACAAGATATGTGTTTATTTACAACTACTTGACAAGATGGGGTTACACGGTCCACTCTGCAAATCTCTAGATCTCTAGGAAGAAAGACAATGATGCACTTAGCGGAATAACAATGATGTCACTCTATGCTGCCACCTTGTGAACAAAGTCTGCCATAACAAGTGAGACTGTAGCGGTCCTCTACCAATCTGCTTAATATTTTACCTAGATTTAAACAATGTTACATTTAAATTAAAACAACAAAGAATGTAGGCATTTAAATCTGAATAGATTAGATTTACCACCCAGTAACATTGCTACAATTGAATACAAGCACTTTTGTCACGCTTACATTTTGGACTTTATTCCTGTCATTTTATTTAACTAGCAATCATTTCTTGAAATTTCTGATTTTTTGAAGAATTTACTGTGTAAGCAGATTGTGTTTCCATCTTTACAGTTTGTATGAATACGTATGAATAAAAACTTGATACCGCCACTGTGCAGAATGAGGGCCGTAAAGGAATTGTTTGGTGAGCATGGAGTTGACTGGCCTTTACCTGCACAAAGCCCTTTTCAAAACCCAGTCCAACACATTTCAGGTGAATTGTAATGAAATGTTCCATCAGCTAATATCAGTTGTTCAAGTTATTTTTTTAATCTATTGATTTGTGTACACAGACACGTTCATCTTGTTTGTTTCGTGCGTTGGGATATGATCTGTTGTTTTTGGGGGCCGCAACAACAGGGAAATTAAACGCCACATGCTGGAGATGGCGGCGGTCTCTGGGGGACAAAAACAGCGGAACGGTTAAGTTTAGGAAAAGAACGGGGAAAGGAGACGTCACGCCAGGACACGAACCGTGGTCTCTGGGGGACTCAACAACAGGGAAATTAAACACTAAATGCAGTCTCTAAGGTGAAAGTCCAGTGTACCATAGGCGTCCTGTGATCACAAAAGATGATTTAAATTTGTGCTCACCACCACAAAAAAAATGACATAAATGTGTCCGGGTACACGAATCAATAGATTAAATAACGTGACTATTTCACAAACTGCCGTGAGACTAGGTTCCCATTCAACACAGATAACAACATCTCCTTAAGGTACTGTGGAAATCATAGTGAAGATGTGAGAAGTCATGAGGAAGTTACAGAATAAGTCATATCACACTCTGGTGTAATGTAACATGCAGTTCCCAGGAGGATTAATGCTAATGACTTTGGTAATTCCTTGACTTTTCCTGTAGTGCCACCAGCAAGACAACATTTTAATTCTCAAATACTTAAACATTCCAGCCTAAACTGTACTTAGTGCTAATTAGTTTGATGAGCTGCTAGCATGGCTGTAGACTCAGTCAGTGTAGGGAACATGCAGTGAGCTGACCAGATTTAACCTGTAAATGCAAAGATAAATAAATATATCTTGAGTCTATAGGTTTCTTCAAGGTGAGCAGCGCTAATGCACCTTTTTAACTTTTGGGGTTTCATAATTTGGTCACAAATTGATCACTAGTGTTGCAGTGCAACTGGTGTAATTACTGGTGTAGGCTTTCCCTCCTCCATCAGGTTATCTGTATATCCCCAACTTCCTACAGGAGAGTTTACCCTGGGATTTATGGTAATCACACTCAAATTGCTGCATGCTCAGCAAAACCCGATGAGCTGATCAAATCCGAGCAATTTGCAAAAAGAGAACAATCAAGGGAATGTTTTAGCTTGTCATTGAAAGGGAAGTGCACAGTTATATAAAGACAAACATAAGACGGGAAGTGTCTGTCATTGGCAAAGTTTCAGAAAGGCTATAAGTTCACTGTGGACTGAGGAGGCTAAACATGTCATTGACAGTAATTGTCAGACTACATGCACAGTTAGGGTTAGGGTTAGGGTTAAAAATTAACACTATAGGCCTACTGCATTGTTGCATTTATTGTATGATGACGTATTGTTTTCAGGAACCAATGTTGCAATTCAGCTGTGAAGCAGGAAATCATTGAGCAACATGCAGTGATTGCAGTATTCTCGTGGCTTAAAGATCCAATGACATGCTGCTTTTTGGATGCCTTTACATAGACCTTAGTGGTCCCCTAATACTGTATCTGAAGTCTCTTTTCCTTTCTGGTGCAGAATCACAGCCACTAGAGCCAGTCCAACTATGAGCTTTACTTAGAACGTGCCATTTCTGTGTCTGTAGCTTTAAATGCTATTGGGGGGGGTAACTTTTTCCCTTAGGACGTCATATGGGGGTTAATTAACCAGCTCTTTGGTCAGTTTGTCAACACTAACACCTATCGCCATTTCTAGCTACTGGGGGGTCGCTAGCATCCCCCAGCATAGGCAGGGTGGGGGAACACATAATAATGTTAAAAAAACTCATAAAGTGAAATTTTCATTCCATGGTACCTTTAAAGGAGCTCTAAGTGATGTCACGCGTGCGGGGGGAGGGGACGGGATGAGGAAGAGGACGGGGGCAATCTAGTCTAGTTTTGTTTCAAAAATGTCAACAAGAAACAACGTCACCCAACATCGCTTAGAGAACCTTTAATAACGGGCTCTTGACATAAATGCTATTGTCATGTATTGTAATTGCATTGTAACTATCCAAAAAATAATAAATGTATTGGTAAATAAAATAAAAGTAAAGGATCAATAGTAAACAACATTTGCCTGTAATCAATTAAACTGATCAAAATCAATTTTCACCCATGCAAAATAACATAACAAAAACAAACTCTCAACAATTAACACCACTGCCTTTGATGTCTAAGAAATGCCTACAACAATAATAATGTGTCAGTTCTGTTAATAGTAAATATTTACATATACAGTATTTGCTCTCTTGTAATATATTTTATGCGTATTGTTCTTTTTGTTCTTGCTATGTTGTAATGCTTTTTTGGTTGCACAAAACTACAACAAGAAACACTGAAAAGCGCATTAGTAATTACTTTTACATTTATTCTGTAAAGCAATGTCAGGATATGAAAAGTTATTGTGTTTATTTACTCATGTATTGTACTTACAATAAGTACTAGGAGGTTTTGTGTTACATATTCATCTTCTGGTTATCTAACTTTAACACCTACAGTATGGGTCCTGCTGGGAGGGGAAGAATCTCTCTTTCCTCTTCTGAGGTTTCTTCCATGATTTCCCCTCCTGTGCTGAGTGAGGTTTTTTGGGGGGGTTTTCGTAAATCTTCTTAGAGAGCTTGGTCCAGTCAGGAAGCTTTAGTCTGTAAAGCCAACGGAGACCTTATTGTGTTATTGCAAATTGCATAAATTTGTGTTACAATATAACATAATCTATCTTTATGACATTTTTTCAAAATTTGCACATTGCAAACAAGTGCTTTAGTAGTAAAATTGTCATTACTCATGGGGAATGACAAGTGAGAAATGGCAGCGGGTGTAATAGTAAAGAAATATAGGAACTGCTTCTGTGGGGGAGTGACAGAGATCGGAAAGTCAACATGAAACAGAGAAAATGAGAAATGTAGCATTTAGCATTAATATGTCATGGCCTACATGTTCAGTTTGCAGAAGGTCAGATGTTGCTGCAGGGCAAACACCCGTGTCTTCTGTTCCTTAATGAAACTAACACACTAGTTAAAACGTTAGCCAACCATTAGGTACAACCATACACACAAATTAATTACTCAAAATGTGCCAGATTTGTTTAAGAAAGCTTAGTCTTGCCCAAAACCAGTCAACTGCTCCCTTTGTATTGCTAAATATAGTGCTGGAGTGTGTTGTTTGAGTCATGGAATAATTGTATATTAGTTTGTCTGGACGGACAATATACTGTACTGTATGTGTTTGACTGCTGATTGATTGTATCAACCTGTTGTGAAGTAAATCAGGAGTTCTGCCAGACCTCTGCTTTTCCACCTTTCATCAGAGGAAGTGACATCAGCATTACTCAGCGAGAAGCTGTAATGTGTCATACGGTGGAATGTAATCATTTCATAAATGGTTGCATGTTTTCCTTACTAAAAATTATGTATCAGAGAGACTGTGAATACAAACTTAAGTATAATGAGTTACTTATGAATCTATACACTTGCACACACACACATGCAGTTTCCATATCCATAGTTGGATTTTCTGTGGTCAGGATTGCGTATGGGCCTTTTTGACATGAACAAAAAACACCACGTCTTGTGCTGGGGGTTCTCACAGGGAAGTTACAGTCTCTGTTTTCACTTCACAATTAGAAAAGTCTCTCTCTTTCTCTCTTTTTTTTTTGCTCTCTTTCTATTTCCCTTATACACATAAAACAAAATTAGCTGACCATCAGCAGAGGCGAAAAACAAAACCAACCCTGGCAGTGCCTTCGCTGTCCCAACAGCAGAGAGTGAAATTACGAAACCTTTCGTTACGATGTCTTTTACTACACTTCATAGGAAAATAAAGGAACTTACAGATATGACATGTTTGACAAGTTTTCCTTTGCTGTGAGGAAACTATTGTGTCCTTTTTTCCATGTGTTAATGAAAGTGTATGAACAATATTATCTTGATCTATTTCTTACAATCATCCTCTCCCCTCCCAAAAGAAAAGAAAAGAAAAGAAAAGAAAAGAAAAGAAAAGAAAAGAAAAGAAAAGAAAAGAAAAGAAAAGAAAAGAAAAGAAAAGAAAAGAAAAGAAAAGTATGTCAGGGTCAAAATACAAAGTCAGGTTGTGTAAATAGAATCCTGGTACTCTTCTTCGCCTGTAGGACATTGTCCATTGTTGGAAACATGTTACCTCGTAGCTATAGGTCAGTGGGTGACAATACAGTGTGCAATAAAACAGAACAGGACTGCTCTGTTTAGTGTCCTCGGCTTTGCTTGTTTATTTCTTTATTTTTAGTTCTTTATTTGTTACAAACTTTACGTTATGGTCAAGAAAACGTTTTGCCCAGCAACTGTTTTTCTCTATCAAACACAGGGAACCTTCGCAGTAGCTAAAACATAGAATTAGAGTACAGTAGATCTGTAACGATGTATGTCAACATCAAATAACTACAATATTACAGAAACTCAAAATCACCCCCAGTCTACCTTGGCTCTTATATTTTTTGGCCCCTAATTGAAAGATAGTCAAGCAACCAATTACTCAGACAATAATACAGAAGAAACATGTGTTTTTTACACATTAGTAAGATTCATAAGTCTCTATCAAACGATATATTTTCAACAGGTCTTTCTGGAGTGTTTGATTTTGTTTTTTGATTAACACTGCGAACAAGTCTCTTGGCATCTGGGATGGTCTGAATGAATCTACCTAAAACCCAGCAGTTTCTTGTGGCAGAATCATCAACAATCACGAGTAAGTGTCCAATTTGTGTCCAATCTCTAGTGTGTGTGCACTGCTCTTGTTACAAGGCATGTGAAAATCACTCCATATCTTTTGACAGTTGAGCGCCCTCTTTTGACCAAAAATGGCCCAAAATAGTCCACGCCAACACAAAAAACGGTGGCTTATCTGGTTAAAGGCTGTCTTTAGGCAGGTCAGCCATTTTTGCCATTGTTTTGATGTTGACCTTTCTGCAGACAAGGCACGAACTTGCAGTGGGGAAACAAAAGCTTTGACGAAGCTGGGACAGCATATCATTTCTTCCACAGTGTCCAATCTTTTCATGACTATCCCTAAGTATCAGAGTAGTAATATGGGAATCCTTAGGTATAATACCTGGATGCATGACTTCAGCTGGCATAGAAGAATTGCTGAGACGGCCTCCAACTCTTTAAAGCCTGTCTTACGGCTTATTTGAAAATAGACCTGACGCGCCTTGAGGAGAGTGGAGTGGAAAGCTGCTTCCTACAGGCTTCTGGGATGCGCAGTGTCGTGGGTGATGGAATATCAAACATTAATTTGTATGCTTGCGGATGGCTTGACGCGCCTGGTGGAAAAAAGGGGTTAGAGTTTTTTTGTTTGTCTTTATTTTATAGGCTTGCATTTGTTGCTCCACGGTTTATTGTCTAATTTGACCAGTTTGGCTATTTCTTGGCCTTTTTCATTTTATTCATATGCTTCAGCATTGCCTTGAGTTTGAGCACCCATGCCACAACCTTTTCAGTTTGTACCGACTGGAATAGTAGTTGATAAGCTTGTTCACAGAGTCTTTGTTTTCAGTTACTCGAATGAGGTTTGTGGTAACTGACTTTTTTACCTCCATATTATCCTCTTCAATCACTAGCTGCAGAGGTTTCTCCGGCCACGCATGCTCTGGTTCTCGAAGAAATGCTGGACCTTGAATCCAATCAAGATAATCATCTTGAAGTTGGCTGCCGTTAGGCCACCAGATGCACAATCAGATGGATTTGTTGATGTATTGATGTATCTCCACTGTAATGGCTTGGATGTTGGAATCCCCATGAGCTACAAATGTCTTGAATCGTATTGTTTTCTATGTAGAAATATGCAGAGGTATGCTGTTACCACACCACTAAATTCAACAGGCTTCAGATGTTTGCTTCCAGCAAAGGTTGAGACCTGTTTTAAGTCGCTAATCAAACTATTTCTGAGCAAACTTGACTGGAACAGGCTTTTCCCAGGTATGTTTCTCTTTAATCAACTGCTGCATCAAAATCTTTGCAGGGAGGACATAATGATGGTTGCCTTCTCCGGGAGTCCTATAAAGTAGTGACCATCAGTGGGGTGTACAGAGTTTCTCACATAGTTCATGAACTGCTTATCCTCTTGTGACATTTCCAACATACCATCACACTACTGAAATGCGACTTCCTGTAGCTCATAAGCACCCATAGTTTTCTGAGTCAGCGTCTGTGGGATCTTCAAATAGACCATTGACATTCCTTCCAAGAGTACAAAAGAGAAAATGAAGTCATCTTCGGCCCCAGTATGAGCACTTGTTTCACTGACAGCAACTGAGAATGCACATTTTCCTCAGTTACCTTTCCAAAGGTAGGGATTTCTTGTTTTGCAAAATGCAACAGAACTGGATATTTCATTCTGTGTGGGCGTTTCCTCCTCTTTTTACACTCTTTGCTTACATGCCCTTTAACTAAGCATCCAAAGCCTAGTCCATTGTTCTTGAGAAAATGTTCTCCTTGTATGGAGTCAAATACATACAGGACTTTATCTTTTCAATTCAATTTATTTATAATAATAAATAGTTAATATAATAGATAATAGTTATCGCAAGACACTTTACAGATAGAGTAGGTCTAGACCACACTCTATAATTTGCAAAGACCCAACAATTCAAGTAATTCCACCAAGAGCAAGCATTTATTGCAAAAGTGGCGAGGAAAAACTCTTCCTTTTACGAAGAAACCTTAGTGGTGAGAAAAACCTCCTTTTAGGAAGAAACCTTGGACAGACCCAGGCTCTTGATAGGCGGTGTCTGACTGTGCCGGTTTGGGGGGGTGATGAACAGTGGCAATAATAGTTACAATAACGATAAAGCAACAATGACTAGAAACAGTAGTTATAGCATGGCATAGCAGGGCACTACAAGACGTTGCAGGACGTAGCAGGGTACAACAAAGGATAGCAGGGCATAGCAGGACGTAGCAGATCTCTGCTTTCATCCATTTCTCAGTTCTGTTCATCAAATCTTTGCAGTTCGATACCTTGGATTTAAACCAGTAAGTTTGGTCGGTCTCATGTTCTTCTCTCAGATAGTTTTACGGACTCATTAAATTTAGTAAATTCCTCATACAGTTTTTTGTAAAGCTTTCTCTCATTTTGGTTAATATGTGTTAAATAAGCATAATTTTTAAGGCTATTTTCTATTAATTTGTTTAATTCATTTCTTAACTTTGCTCTATAAAGGTGACAGGTGAATCATAGTGATGGAGAAATATCTCCCAGATTGCATCGATGAGGGTCAACCAACGTCACTGTGACACACATACAGTTCGTGGAAGTTATAGTCACCTAATTACATGTTACCTATGCTAGGAAGAAGGAGAGATAGCGCGCGAGCGCGCGCGCGCGCGAGAGAGAGAGAGAGAGAGAGAGAGAGAGAGAGAAACTTGATCTGAAGGAATATGAGACAGAACAAACATACTGAATTTAGCCCAAGGTATCGAACTGCAAATATGAACAGAACCGATAAATGGATTAAAGAAAAGTTCTATAGTGTCTCAAATATTTAAGTAAAACAAAGATCTGGAAGGTCATCTGGTCGTTCTAGCAGTATGAAATCCAACAACAATCTTTTGTTTCGGCTGCTACTTCAGAGAGAGAGAGAGAGAGAGAGAGAGAGAGAGAGAGAGAGAGAGAGAGAG
>NC_045734.1:21379222-21393266 GCF_008692095.1 Etheostoma spectabile | reverse complement strand
AGAGAGAGAGAGAGAGAGAGAGAGAGAGAGAGAGAGAGAGAGAGAGATGATCTCCCAGTGTATTGCGCCACCAGTCAGAAGTATTCCCCTCCACCGTAGTGCATATCTTCAAGGTGACGGATAACCTGCAACGAGTCAGGGCGAGCCCTGCACACTCTGTGATGAAATTAAAAATGCGTAAAAAAGAAATTTGACTGTGAGAGTCAGCGAAGCGACGCGTGCCGTGGGGAGCATAAATACTGTGTCAACCTGTGGAGTTACTTACATGCTCTCCGCAGCTCTGCACAGAAGTAGTTCAAGGACGCTCACTATTCTGATGCCAACATTACTTTAACTCCGAGTTTCCACCCGCAGAGCATCGTCATGTTGGATACGTTTGGGCCGCAGAGCTCCGGGGTGCCAGCCTCCAGCGCGGACCTCCAGCTCAAACTGACGGACAGTAAGAGCAGATTTGGCGCACCAGATATGGGGATGAAGAACGGCACAGGGAAGAATCTCATAGAAATAACAGGTCCGGCCTTATCCAAAAGAAAACTTCTGGTCGGCCTAGATCTCCTCTGCCTCTTCCTGGGTAAATATTAAAATGTACAGCAACAGTACTTCACATCTGTTATTGCACTTGTTGAATGCACTATTGTGTGTAGGTAGGCTAGAACTTGAAAGACTTAAGTAAACCGGGAGTGAACTCAATATATCAAAGGCACCTGTGTAATACTATTAATCCCTACAAAATATTTTAATAAACATTTAAATTAATAATTGCTTAAGCGAGGTGCTGATGTTGATCAATGAGGCCATGTGGTGTAAGGCTATTGTTTGCACTGGACTGCTTTATATCCTAAGGTGTTTCTGTAATTTTGTCCAAACACAGTAGGGTGAGATGAGTAGATCATATCCTACTCACAGTAATTCATTTATCATGTATGCATTTTTAGAGCTGAAACTAACAGTTGAATAATCAATATAATTTCATCCAGCTTCTCAATTGTGAGCATATGCTGCTCTATTGTCTAATGTGATTATGAATATCTTTAGTCTTGATGTGTGGGTACGACAAAAAACAAGAAATCTGATCTGATCATTGTGGGGTGATATGAACTTACATTTTATCAATCAAATAAATCAAGCAATACAACTAATAAGTTTGATATCGGTTCAGGCACTAGGCAATCATTTTTAACTTTGAATACTACAGTTGAATTCCCTTAAAAAATGTTATTCCTTCTAACTCAGAGTAATTCTGGTAAGGGGGGACTTCAGCCATGTTGAGTTCTGTTCCTCATTGTTTCCGTCCCTTTTTAACTTAATCAACAAAGACAGTCAGTGGCTACATTTAGGCATGGTGATCACGCATGTGGGTCTGCAGAGTTTGAGCAAATTAACACAAAAAGAAAAAGTTTTTCAAGTTCTCTCTCCAACTCCATGTATTCTTGGCTCTCTCTTTTCTACTCATGCACACTCTTGAGTGCTCCATGCCAGCTGGTTTGTGCTTTGCCCAGGGAATTCTGCAGTTTCCATGACAACCTCCGGTTCTCAGGGTAGAGACGGGCCAGGGGGAATTGTATTTATTGTAAATAAATATATGCACAATCTACTGTGTGTGTGTGTGTGTGTGTGTGTGTGTGTGTGTGTGTGTGTGTGTGTGTGTGGGTGTGTGCATAGTAGTTGTTCCCTCCATGGTCCCTATATGTGACCATAGTAGGTTATATAGGTCGCTAATTGGAAAAAGCTGGACAGAGAGGTACTGTATACAACAACGATTGGAGCCCGGGGGGAAGGACACCCAGAGACAAACAAGATTGCGTGAGGTTGAATCGGGCTCTGGTCTGATGCAGCATTTGGTCTTTGTATTGTTGGGAAGAGTTCAACTGAAGTCACAAACAACCACCCCTTTCTCTTCTCATCAACAAAAATGCAAATACACACACACACAAACACACACACACACACACACACACACACACACACACACACACTTTTTTCCTTTAAAACTATTCCTCGTTTGACATCTCTCTGTGTCAGAGTCCCCTTCTCATTTTAATATAGTCTTGAATTTCTGTTACCTCCTCTTGTCTTTTTCATTTTAGACCGTATTACTTCTATCTGTGATTGCGTACTAAATGTGTGGTGTGTGTGACAGGGATGAAGATGAAGAGTCATATCTGCCCTGGTGCTGGGTATCCAACATCAATTCTTTGGGGAGTAATGACAAGACTATCAAAGCTGTGACATACTGAAAAAAACTTGTACTCTTCTTTATTTGATCTGAATTAAATCAGGTTTTTTTCTGCAAAGTTCTTGCATTGCTGCTTTTGTTTACTCAACATTATACAGTTAAGGGGGTTGGCTTCTTTTGTTAAGCAGTTGTTCAGCCATGCATTGCTTTGAGCTAAAATGCTAATATTGCTCATAATCACATAGTGTTATCATACTGATGTTTAACAGTTAATTCTCCTTGGTCCCATCTCAGTTTAGCATGTTTGCTAGTTAGCACTAGTAACAAAGTATAGCTGAGGCTTGGTTGGTTTTACAGATATTTGATTATTAAACCAAAGTTTACATTTCGACCTCATGATTGTGCTAGATGAAAGGTCCGTGGATCGCCATAGTCAGTAGGACACTTCCTCTGGTGAACGTTCGATAAAACGTTATTGGCAATCCAACCAATTTTTTCTGAGGTATTTCAGTCTTCTTATCCTTAGCTCTGTTCCTCTTCCCACGAATCATCTCCACTTTCCCATCACAAAGAAGAATGTCCATACTCCCACTGGGGACTGTTTGGATATCAAATCATCTCCTCTCTCCTCCTCCTCCTTCTCCTCCTCCTCCTGTGCAGCTTCCATCCCTTTCTTTGCATGTGAGCTGAAGGCAGTGAGTCCTTACAGAAGGGGCTTCATGTGCGGGGACCCCAGCATCACCTATCCTTATCTGCACCGAGAGTCCATCCCAGACGAATTACTCATCACCGGTGGCATCATCATCACCGGCCTCACTGTGAGTGCTCATCATCCTGATCATCCCTGTGTCACGGTTTTCCATTATTTATTTCATACAATGCAATGATAATGTAATACGATGGTTCTGACTAAGTGTCCACCTCCAGATTGCCCTTGGGGAGTGTTATCGAGTTCGTTTCAGAGGCGTCAGCTCCAAGGCCTTTGTCAGGAACCTGTATGTGTCCTGTCTGTACAAGGAGCTGGGCAGCTTCCTGTTTGGCTGCTGTGTCGGCCAGTCACTGACCAACATGGCCAAGCTGAGTGTTGGGAGGCTGCGACCGCACTTCCTGTCTGTGTGTGGTGTCACCTATGCGTCGCTTAACTGCACACCTGGAACCTACATTTCAACAGTGAACTGCCGCCAGTCTGACCACCGGTTAGAAGACGAGGCCAGGTGTGTGTGTTTGTGTTTTTATGCTTATGCACATGTGTAATGTATTATGCATTTAGGTGTTATTCTAAATACTTCTCCTATTTTTTAGGAAGTCCTTCTTCTCTGGCCACGCTTCCTTTGCAATGTACACAATGCTCTATTTAGCAGTGAGTATTTATATATATTTTTCTGTCTATCTATCTATCTATCTATCTATCTATCTATCTATCTATCTATCTATCTATCTATCTATCTATCTATCTATCTATCATTTGATCTATCGATCTATTAATCTATCTTTCATACATTTTCTCCCACACATACACTCAAACACTGGCAAACACAATTTACTGTCTCTCTAATTTCCAATTACCATCTATCTATAAAATGTGAAGAGAGAATGAATAAAACAGGAAGCCATCATCAGTCCGGTTAGCAGCAGAAAGTGAGGGAATAAAAGAGAAGAGGAAGAAAGAGAAGGACTAAAATGGAGAAATGGGACAAACAGAGACAGCTTTGTTCTGCTGTGGGAGGAGTGTGACCTCGCCTCACTGCCTCACTGCTCTCCTCCATTGTGTGTGTGTGTGTGTGTGTGTGTGTGTGTGTAAGCTCCTGCATATATCTGTTTGTTTATGGTTGCTAATGTGTGTCCCCGTGCAAGGGCCTGCATATGTGCGCATACAGCATATTAATGTACATATGTGTGCCATCTTGTGTGTGTGGGAAATCTTGGCTTGCTCGCTAAAACGATTAAAAAGGGAAGATGAAAAACAAGGCATATCCAATGCACCAACAAGACTGTTCTTAGCCTAAGATCTTAGAAGCTCCATACAGTGCACTGAATTCTGAAACCATATTCAACGCACTGAATCTCATGAATTTGGAGGGAAATGTTGACATTTAAATACATTGAGCCTCTAATTCATTCTTAGATACAATTCAGTATTTAAATAAAGGCTGGACCAACTGTAATCAACTATTGTTAGACAGTATTTGCCTGAAAAAGACTTGATAAAGGTCACTGGGCAAAGCGGGCAATTGACTCAATCCTCAGGGGGCAAAAAGGCTTCAAATTCATTATGTGACAATTCAATTTATTGTAATTTTATTAATGAACATTTGTTTGGTAATCTTGTATGCACTACTAAAACACAGCATAACCCTAATAATAAGGGAATCACCCACATTATACAATAATGTTGGGGCTCCGTCTTGGAGAAGGGCCTTGACTTAAAATCAAGTTGGATGGCCTTTGTTATTTCAAGCAAAAAACAGGTAAAACATGCTGAAATATAGCCTACTTATGTGAGATATTTACAATGGGGAGAATTCTGAATATAGGCCACTCTTTAATAAAAGTGTTTCAATGTAACGAAAACTACGTAATCTAGCATGTTGTTCCGTCCTACATTCTGAGTTCCTTTAAATTTACTGTAAGATTTGTTTTGTTTGGGGGATCTATATCTATTGTACTTATGATAGACTTTTTATTGATGTTCAAAAACATAATGATGAATAAGGCCAACTGCAAATATATGGGTCATTATTTACAGTAACAGATAACTTTATTGTCTTTGCAATAAATAACGTAATTTATTAAATTAAGTTATGTTATGTTATTTTTGTCATGTAGTTTTACCTGCAGGCCCGATTGACATGGCGTGGGGCACGGCTGCTGAGGCCAGCGCTGCAGTTCTTCCTGGTTCTGCTGGCAGTCTACACTGGTCTGACCCGCATTTCAGACTATAGGCACCACCCTTCCGACGTGCTAACAGGCTACATTCAGGGAGCCCTCACTGCTTACTGGGTGGTCAGTATAACTTGTCTGCTTGTTTTTGCTCATTGGTTGGGTGTCCACATGTCAACGCATGTTTCAAATCTTAAGGTTTGGTGTGTTTTTGTGTCTTTCCAAGGCCTTCCACATCTCGTCCATGTTTAAAAGCGAGTTAAGTTTAGATCTGTCTCCGACTGAGACCCTGGACAGCCCCTTGTCGCCCCACCACACTGTCTGCTAAACCTCACCTCCACCAACCATGCCTGGACCAACATCCACCTGCTGCCTGTAATCTAATTTGGATAGACAAGAAATTTGAAGAATGTGAGACCATTTCCTGTGAAGTTAAACCACATACCTCAGTATTGGGAAAGAGTCGGAGAGAGAGTGGAAATTGTGTGATACTGTATGTGGGTCATAAGACAAAACATATGAACTGGGAGAAATTAAGAGGGAGGGTGCTGAAAACAATACTGACTGCTAGGTTGGAGTGTTGTGTAAGCAGCCAAGCACTCAACCTTTTTTTATTTGTTACTAGCCTTCACATGTGATACTTACCTGTGAGATGAGATGACTGAATCCTGCAAAAACAAACAGCAACTACCACTCTATAGGTCACTTGTAAATATATACATATTTTGTACTCGAATGATACTGTAAAAGCACTTTTTGATTTCCATTTTAGTGTTATTAATTACCACTTTGTAGTCATTTGGTGAGTAGGATGTATTATATTTCATACAAACATGTAATATATGTTGTACTTTAGTTTTTATCCTTTTTTACATGAACCCAGTGAATGTAAAGGTATTTAAGGAAAGCACAAATAGCGAGAAAGTTTAATAATTAGAGAATGACAATGAGAATGCAAACACAATAGATATAATCCATGTTTGAAAAGCACGGACACTACTAGCTCGTGAATGCTAAGGAATGTTGTTAGACTACTTGCCACTCCAAGGGCACACAGATCATTAAAGAAAAATGTTATTTCTTTTTTTAATCATTGTTTCTTTAAGTTCATTTTGTGACATTCTTTTTAAAATACTTACTGGAGATACATTTTGAAAATAACATTTTTGATGTTGTTGCATAATCTTTTAAAAGATTATTGTACATCCTCTAAGTTAACTAAGTTATTTGGCCACTAATTTTTCAGCTTATTCCAAGAAAAGTGAAAAATAATTTGTGTATCCACCCCGTGATTTGGATTTGCTCCAAAGATCTAACGTGTTCTCCCTTGGCCCACGCACCCTTCCACCAAGTTTCATGAAAATCGGCCAGCAGTTTTTCTGTAATTCTGCTAACAGACAACCAAACCAGCAAACAAATTGAGCCAAAAACTTAACCTCACTGGCAGCTAAAAGATGATAAAGGGTTCTACAGAATCTGAAAATCTTCTCTGGGTGTGTCACTTCATTGTCACACAGAGTCATTTGACTTATCCTTCATATAAAGCTATTGATTTGTGCAGCTTTCAGAAAGTAAACAGCTTCAGAATTACACAGCAGTGGAAATTCTACTTTTTCAAGACATCACTTTTGTGATGAACAATGGTAAAGTTCACACATACGCCAAAAAACTTTCAAAGCTTCCAGGTTTACTTCTGTGATATGCGGCCCACTGACCCTGCTTGCGAGTTCCTGCCTAGCCCACAGACTCTGGTCATGTCACGGGTCTTTTAATCGTTTTTCTTGGCTTGAGAAAAGTTTTTCAATATAAAGCGTTTATGGATTGAACATTCAGAATAGAAAAAAATCAACTTGAGGTGTCCTGGCAATTGTTTCACAGATGTCTCTTCTACAATGGTGGCCTATGTGGAAAAAGCCTTTTTAGGCCGCACTGGGATTTTTTTGTTGCAATACTGTGAGTGGATACTGAAAAGAAATTGGCTGCAAGGCTGAGCGCACTTTCTGGCGGCCTGAGTAGGATGTAGCAGAAAATGGAAGTACTCAAGTAGAGTACAAGTACTTTACGTAGGCCTACAGTACAGTATATGACTAAATTAACTTAGGTATATTCAACCATGTCAGCTCCATCCCCATTGCACCCATCCTTGTCAATGAGGAACTACTTGACTTTATGGAAGATTTCACCTAATGGGAAGCCTCATCAGTAAGGACAGCAGGGACTCTAAAGATATTAATGCAAGGCTGGGAAAGGCTCAGATTGCCTTCTCCCAACTCCGTCCCATCTGGAGATCAAAACAATACAGCCTTAAAAGGAAGATGCTCCTATATAACTGCAATGTAAAGTCTATTCTGCTATATGGTTCAGAGAGCTGGCGAGTTGTCAAAACAGACATGAGGAAAATGGAAGTGCTCCATAATGGATGCCTCCAACAAAAATGCCAGATATTTTGGCTTAATAAGATCTTCAACAACAAACTGTACAAGAAAACGGGAAGCCGGAACATCAACAAGGACATTAAGCATAGACGCATGAGATTGCTAGGACATGTATTGAGGATGGAGCAGGATAGCATCACAAAAGTTGCCTTAAGATGGACACCACCTGGAAAAAGAAAACTTGGGAGGCCTACAACCACCTTGCGCAGAGAGGCCCAACATGCTGCCAGGGACCGAATGCAATGGAGAGTGCTCATTGAAGCGTTATGTCCCATAGGGGATGAAGAGAAATTATGATGATATTCAACCATTGTCTGTAACAGTATTGTCTATCTAACACAGTCGTTCTCTTCATTATATACATGAACAGTCTCTCCTGCCCCTCCTTTTCCACTGTAGAAGTCCTTCTCCTTTTTTTGACACCCTCCCTTTCTTTACATCCACACAAAAAGAAAGACAGTAACATTTATTTCACATGTTTACTTGAACTTCAATAGCAATACAAGACAATCAGAACACTTCAGGTCAATATGTACAAGGATCTCAGGGGGTTGCAGAAAAGTTCATATGTTTTATATGATCTCTGGCTCTGGAGTCAAGAGTTTTGTTGCACACTCCATGGCAATGAGTTCCATCACCAACAGTTTGTGGCAGGTGGAGGGAGAGGCGGGGCAGAGATTTTGGTCTTGATGTGAAATGGGATTGGTTATGAGTTCAAAATCAGTAGGAGGGGATGTGTGTAAGAGGCCCCCTATTTGATACTGATAAAATGCTTCACTGTGATACATTAATTATACAAGAATGATGTATATACACACACACACACACACGCGCACGCACACACACACACACACACACACACACACACACTCTCACACACACACACACACACACACACACACACACACACACACACACACACACACACACATCCTTACACACATGCATGCTTATAAAGCTACACAGGCACACTCGCACACTTTCCTCCTACAGTATGTAGCCTTGTAAAGCCACTATAAAGTCATGCACATGTTCTTTGAAAGGATTTTTTGGCAACACACAAGTGCTTCTTTGACACACTGCTTGCTACAGGGAAGGGCAACACCCAGCCGACAAACCAATAGAAACTTAGACGATAGGCCAATAACGTTAAGCACCAATGAGATGGGAAGACACAGTAGGGTTTCAGGAAAGACAGGGTAAGGAGAGGAAGTGGAGGAGGAAGAGTAATAAATGGATCACAGTCATAGAAAAGTAACAAAACATGAAAAGGGGGAAGTCTCGTGGTGATCGGGAGATAGAAGCAGGGAGGAGCCATCCCTGTCATCATAATTACCTTCATCATCCATCATCATTATCCTCTTTATCATCATAATCATCATAATTTTCATCAGTTTGATCATTATTATTTGTTATTATCACCATCTTCCTCCTCAACCCTGGTTTCTATGCCCCGATCACCACCGCCCTAGTCACAGGCTCGTCACCCGCTGCATCTGTCCGTCGTCTCCCTCCGAGGTGGGCTCTGCTGTGTACACTGCCTCTCCATTGGATGCCAGCGGCGGCGGCTGGTAGAAGGTCTGCAGGTGATTAGGCCGGGGGCCCAGCGGGGGTCGCCCCAGGCTGTAGGGCAGCTCCAGGGCGGGCCGCTGGGGCTGGCCAGTAGGGCTGACCTCTTCGGGACCTTCAGGGCTGCTGTCGGGATATGAGAGGGTGGGAGGAGAGGAGCGAGTGTAGAAGCGAGGAGGGGAGCTGCTTCGGCTGTACACCTGGGGGGAGTGGCGGGAGTAGAGATTGTTTGGAGGCGAGTTAGTGTCTCGGGGAGCAAAGATATTCGTCGGGGGTGAGCTTCGGGGGAAGATGCTGAGTGGAGGCGAACGCCGGTCCCCGGGGTAGAGCGGGGAGGGGTTGGAATCTCGGGCGTAGATAGGTGAGGAGTCAGGGTCAAGGTCTAGGTCCGGGGTCAAAGGCAAAGCAAAGCTCTCAGAATCCTCTCGTTCACCGTGGTACCGGAGTGACCCTCTATCTTTCCCTCTTTTTCTCCCGTCGGGACCGCCATCTTTGCTCTCGAACATGAAGGATTCCTCCCTGTCTACATCCATCCCTCCTCTCCACACATCCAGTGCTCTATCCTTCTGTTTCTCATGCTCCCGCTCAATCCCTGCTCTCCATCCATCTCTGTCCTTTAAAAACAAGGATTCATCTTTCTCTCTGCCCATCCCCCCTCTCCATCCGTCAATCCCGAAATCTTTCTTCTGCGTTATAAAAGTCTCTTCCTGGTCTGTCTCCCCCCGCCACACCTCCATTCTCCCCCCTCTCTTCTCCAGCAGATGAGATTCCTCCCTCCCTCTCTCCATTCCAGCTCTCCATTCGTCCATCTCTCCGTCTCTTGTTTGAGAGGTAAAAGACTCGTCCCTCCCTCTTTCAGTTCCTCCCCTCCATTCGTCCATCATTTTGTCTCTTTTTAAGAGAAATGTCTCATCCTTCTCTCTGTCCTGGGCGCCTCTCCATGCCTCTACGCCTGCCTCCCTCTGTTTCATCAGCAGTGGCTCCTCCAGAGCCTTGTACAGGGGCTCAGACTCTTGTGGGGGAGGGGGAGGTGGAGGCGGTAGGGGCCTGTCCCGGTAACGCTCCCTGTCTCTCTCCCTGTCCCTCTCTCTGTCTCTGTCTGTCATTCCACTCGGCTCCACTGTGCTGCGGTGGCGAGACAGGGTCCCAGGTGTGCGACTGAGGGTGGAGTAGGGCCGTGCCTGAACGTCAGGGGGGCGCGCTTGCTGCCTGTCCTGGAGCCCACGGCGACTCAGAGTGCCTTGCAACGACCTGTCCCCGTCTTTCAGCAGCTCACGGGACTCAGAGTCTCCAGAAACCCGTGAATGTGACCAGCCATCTTGTAAACGTGGCGTTGTGGCTTGATCTTGTCCACGTGTTGTAGAAAGTGTCTCAGCGTCTTGTGTGTGGTGCCGCGAATGCGCCCAGCCCTCTTGTGCATTATGGCGTGTGTTTGGCTGCATGGTGGCAGCCCAGCCCTCTTGGGGTGGCTGTGCATGTCGAGTCAAAGTGGCAGTGTGTGTGAGAGCCGCCCTTTCATGGTGGTGAGGCCTCGCCAGGCTACCGTAGCGCTCAGGAGGAACAGGCATGGCAACTGAGGGCCTCAGGTTGCTCTGCACAAGCTCTGAGATGATCATCTTTTCCAGGGCCGCTGCATCAGACAAGTTGCGCTGCAGTCCAGCACCGCTGCCCAGATCAGTGGTCCCATGGGGAGTGAGGAGGGCTGGGGAGATGTCATCACCTCCTATCCCAACTCCTCCCTCCCGCAGAAGGTCAGTGCTGCCCACCACTCCAGCTCGGGACCCGGGTGTGGTTCCCAGACCGTGCAAGGTGAAAGTGTTAGGGGTGTAGCCTCCATTGAGACACACACTGTCCAACCCACAAGACTCCTGGCTCTGGGACACACCACCCTCTGTTTGAAGAAACAGGAAGATGATTACCGAACAGAGATACCTTCAAAAGATTTACATAAAGAGATTTACATGAATGAACATGTACATGAATGAGCAGATTTCATGTGTGGGTTCATGTGCCTACTGAAGGTGTTTGGATATTAACAATATTATTTGATGAAATGTTTGGTTATGTGCAAATGGCAGAGATGTACAATATGTTATGTCTTCATGATCAATGAATAATTACTGTGTGCAAATGTTGCACAGATATATCTATGAATTGCACAAGGAAGTGACGCTCAATGATTTGAATGAGCACAATGAAGGAGAGCTCATACTCTGCTTGTTTCTGAAGGTTCCTACTGGGCCATGTTAAGACAGAGAGACAGAGAAGGAAAGTGTCAAAAAACATTTAAAAGACAAACAATCAAGGTCAAAAAATAAAAACAAAACACCACACGGGTATAAAACACTCCAGCTCTTAAATCTAAACAATCATTCTGAACAGAAACAGAAAAATTACAAATTGTACTGGGAAACGTCTTAGACCACTCAGAGAGAGCCAGGCCCAAAAAACCCGAGCAAAGAGTTGGTTGCTTGATATTATTTGCTCATTTTATTATTTGTCACTATTATCACAGATATATTATCACAGATATATTGGTATCTTCAAATAATGTATGCTGCTAAGAAATTTGGAAAAGAGAATGTAAGTTTGAGCTCATTTAAAAAATTGATCACCATCAATAATTTTTCAATAATTTAAAAGTCTTATCACAAATCTTGTAAAATGCAAATTAAAGGATTTAAGGGAAAAGTAGTTTTGTATGTAAAAAAAATATTTAACTTCAATATTGATATCTGTATTGCCCTCAAAAATCCAATATAGGTTGGACTTCAACAAGCAAAAAAACAAAAAGTAGACAAAGAGAAGTTATGTAAAATTGTCAAAACTGTGTCAAAACATGTCAGAAATTGAACATATTAAACTTCCTTGACACTTGATGCTGTACACCTTTTGTGATTGATAAACTGGAGGGAGCATGCATACATAGACATTTTTCAATGTCACGTAAAAGGTTTTGCAAGGTACTGGGAGCTGTGTCAAAATTAGAATCTTAGTCAGAACGTTGTGATGTAATGTACCTGTGGAGGTGAACGGTTGGTTGTATCCCTGGGCCAGCATGGTGTCATAAGGAGAGGCTCCAGCATGAGTCTGCAACACTGGATTAGTAAGGAAATGGTTCCCCAAAGCAGCTGAGGAGAGAGGAATAAAAGTAAATGTAACATTCTTGAACAACATGAGAAGGCAATTCTGACCTTTAAAAGAAAAAAAATCTTCACCTCTGTTAAGAGTAGGTGTGTTGTTGACGTCTGCAGCGATGAAGGACGATTCAGTCTGTCTACGAACAGTGTCGTTCCACATCCTCCTGATACGACTCTGGAACAGAAATGTTCCACATCAGGTCAGACTGCCTCAGACAAAGCAAGAGATGAACAAAGAGCTTGAGATATAGAGGCACATTATATTCCAATGTACCTGTCTGTTAGCAGTAGCTCTCCGACTCTGGCTGCTGGTGTAGCGGCTGTTGGACCGCAGGGCAGCACCCTTCACTGAGTCCGGAGAGCTGGAAGAGGAAGTGACGCAGCACTGCGAAAGACGCAGGCATCGTCCATAGTCCTTCTGACCCTACACGCAATATTCAAACATATCTTGGTCACAAATGATGATGTTACAGAGTATTGCAGTTAACTAACAAAATAAGACACGAACAAATAGACAGACCTTCCTGGCAAGGGTGCAGTGCAGTATGGTGATGAGGAGGCCCTGGGCGGTGTTAAGGGAGGAGAAGAGGTAAGCCAGAAGGAGAGACGGAGCACACAGGAACATGAGGCCCGAGGACCAGGTGACGCTCTGCAGGAAGAGCAGTGTCAGGGAGCCCACTGCCCACGCCCTGGAAATCACATTTAATTTGTGACAACTTCAACAAGAGTTCACTTACCTAAATCTGTGAAAATGCTTGATTTTTCAGGTCACCGAGCTAAATGGTACAGTGTGCTTCTACTTTACAGGGAACCTCAACCATGAATCAAGAGAGAGTTTACCAAGAGTGTACGTTTAACTAATATCAATGCAAGAACAGTTTGCTAACATACATCTTTAGCAGTGTGCCAACATCCTCAAGTGCATACATTTAAAATGGAAAAACTACAAATAAAGAAGCATTCAGACACATTTTTGGTGTACAGCCACTTGTTTTAGCTCTCGTTTTTCCTTTGCAATTATTCCCTTCTATTTTTCACTATACAGTGTTGCGAAGGTTTGTCCTTTACTCTTAATGCAAAGAATGCAAAGACCGTATAGTTCATGCTGCTGTCAAGACTACTTTAGTGCCTTTTATTCTGGTCTTTGAAAAGCTGTTAATTTTTCCCTAAAAACTATTAAAAATGTTGCTATTTAACAAAATGCTAACGATTTAGCGTTTTACATTTGTTTCATGTGATTTACATTCCCTGTCTCCCCTAGAATGAGTCGTCAATATCTTAATTAACTACAAATCTCTAAATGGAATAGCTCCTTCACGTAACCGCCTTTAGCTCAAGAAACATTGAAAACTATAAAAATAACACAGTAATACAAATAAATATGCAGGGAAAACATATGGAAAGTTTTATATCAACTTGTTTCAGTTCATGAATTCAAACCTTACTATATTTTAGAATTATTGTGTGATTGCAGCCAAAGCTACTAAAATCCAAAGAGCTCCGCAGGGATATTATACTTACCTCAGGTTGTCATGGCGACTGGAGTCTGGCTTCATAGCAGCAGTGCTGTGCATCTTATGTAAGGTCATCACCAGGACAACTAGGTTCAACTGAGACCAAAAAGAACAAACCACAAACACTGTTTGGTATACATATTCATAAATAATAACTCAACCCAATGCCATCACACACTGATTAATATGAAATTTACTGTAAGAGAGCAATAACTCTCACCGTAACAATGACACCAACAGGTCCGAGGAAACTCGAGATAAAGTAATTGTCTGTTCGCAGCCAGCATCTACACACACACACACACACACACACACACACACACACACACA
>NC_045734.1:21376699-21379212 GCF_008692095.1 Etheostoma spectabile | reverse complement strand
ACACACACACACACACATACACACACACACACACACACACGCACACACAATAATTTACAGATGAATAGAAGTAACTGTCTCCATTCAAAACATGCACAGACACACACATTAGTCAACTTACGCAGTTTTTGAGCCGTAGCCTCTGAAGTCTACGGCTGCGGACACGGCCACCACCAGCCCAGGAATAGAGTAGCCACATAGGTAAAAATACTTCCTCCTGGAGTTACGTCCCTCGAATACCTCCCGCTGCAGCAAGTACAGTTCCACCGCCTCCAGAAACAACCAGCAAAACACAGAGAGCAGCGAGAAGTGCAGCAGGCCAGCAAGGATGGAGCACACAACCTGCAAATTTAGATAGAGAAGTAAGAGTATTTTTAGGAAAATGCTAACTTACATAAAATGCTTTAGAATACAACAGTAATATCCAAGCACTGACTGTGTATTGTGTCTTGTTGGCACCAACAAGAAAGAGCAGTTCAGTGATGAGCAGGTTGGCCCACAGGTTGCAGTGGATGGTGCTGTGGTCGGTGTGCCAGGGCGCCCCCTGGCAGCACAGGGTGGTGAGGCAGGTGGCCAAACACACCAGTGCTACGGAGATGCCAACCCAGGAAACCACATAGACGAGAAGCTCTTCTACGCCAACTCCAAACTGAAAAAAGAGAAGCAGACAGGAAAGAAAGCCCAGAGAGATTAGTTATCTGATCATAAGGAGTACATGTATGAATGTCAGAACAGGTGCAGGTGCAGATTTGTAAGCATATGTGGATGGGCTTTTTGTGATGTGGAGTGCTGGTGTGTTTTTGCCTCTGGTTGTGTGCCCCAGTGTGTTGCATAACATCTGTTCAAATTAATAAAATCACATCCAACAAAGGCAACATTTTGCAGAGAAACATGTAATTCAATTTTATGGCAGGACAAAATAGCCTGCAGTACGTATCTCTCTCTCTCTCTCTTTCAGCTACAACCCACAGTTATCACCCCCTCTGTGCTTGATTTTGAAAGAGCACAGTGGGGGTTAAGTCCAACTGTGCTACAGCAAATGGGTGCATAAAGGTTAAGTCAGAAAGCATTTGTTAATCAAAGATGGAGCTGGATTTTTTGAGTTAAAGTTTGGCACCTGGCCAACTAAAAAGAAGCAGTAGTGGCAGTAGTAGTGCTTAATACACAAAAGATAATGTGTGCATGGGTGTTTTAAGTGCTGTGAGAATATTGGCTCAATATTGTACAATTAAACATACTGAAGACTCATTCGTGTATCTTGTGAGTGAGACATTTCTGCTACACTCAATGTCATTGTCTGTATGTGCTGTATGAGAGAAGGTTCCTGTAAATTAAGAAAAAATGGCCTTATAGTCTTAAATCTGCTTTCTGTCTGCTATTTGCGGTGTGTGTTATTTACCGCAGGTTGCTGATAGGTCATGAGGACAGCATAGCTGGACAGGTGGTTGCAGGCGCAGGTAGTGTGTGTGTTGTTGGTGTGTAACAGGCGGCAGCCCTGTGTAGACCACCTGCCACTCCCAGAAACCCCTGATCCGTTCCAGAAAGAGCAGTTAGGGCCAAAGTGGTTATCCAACTGTGGAGACAAATTAAAAAAACACAAATTATACTTGGTGAACAGGTTCTGTATAAAATTAATTTGCTATTTTTTCCACAGGAATTTTGAAGGATACAGTTTTCCAAACAGACCTGCAGGTGCCTGAGAGTGAAGATCACTGGCTCGGAGAGGTACACTCTGTTCGATCCTCTGTGCACAGAGGCAGAGATGACATGGGAGTTGACCACTAGGCTCCTACGCCTGGCCTCTGATCCCTGGCCCAGACCCAATCCGAGCCGCAGAGTCGAATTCTGGGTGGTCAGGAAGGAGCCAAGGTTCTTATAGAGGGAGAGGACCAGCTTCACCTGACCTGAAGAGGTAACAAGGACACAGTGATGACCATTACTTGTCCCACCTATAGGTTACCAACCCAGGCAATATACTTTATAAAACTGAGCTGTCACTGTGTACAATGTTTATTAATTTTGGTGTGTGTCACACACCATTGTTGCTGTACTGCTGCAGAGCCAGCGCTGATATCTGCAAGATGCTGTCGCTGTCATAGGAGTGAGGGAACGTCAGGTCATGTATGTCTGCCTCTGTATTTAGCACATACACCTCCAGATCTGTGCACACACAGGAAAAGCTTACACAAACTGGTAATTTCCACAATGTGTAAAGCAAAAGAAAGATTTAAAAAAATTAGACCACATACCAACATTTGGCGCCCTGTCACTGAAGCGGCCTTCATAGAGATTGTTAGCCAATAAAAATGCTCCTTTTTCTACTGCGTCTAACAGCAGTGATGCTGAGTGGGACTGGTCAACACTGCTCATATCCGCCCAGGACACCAGAGCCTCAGGACCCAACAGGTTATCAACTGTCTGAACGACCGCCTGAGAGAAAGACACAGTGTTTTATTCTTAGTCCTGATTAACTATCTATCTATCTATCTATCTATCTATCTATCTATCTATCT
>NC_045734.1:21374884-21376689 GCF_008692095.1 Etheostoma spectabile | reverse complement strand
TCTATCTATCTATCTATCTATCTATCTATCTATCTATCTGTTTATCTCACCTGAACATAAGCTCTGCATGTGCGTTCCCTCTTCTGCAGCTGAAAATAAGAAAAACTTATGTTAGAGTCATCAACACTGACATTTACGCTCTAATGTCAAAGGAAAGGTCAAGTACACTTCTGTAATGACAACAGGAACCATTTACCTTGTTGTAATTGCGTGCTGCTGACTCTTTATTGGCTGGTCTCAAGGCCTGGAGCTGGGAGTCCAGGATATCCAATAGTTGTTCAATTAGCTTGACGGACATGCTGACATCACCGGCGTAGATCCGGCCCCGGGTCAGGTTGACCAACTCTCCAGCGATGTTGGCAGCATTCTCTCCGCTCTTGATCTGGAGTGAGGCGGGGGTGGTTGTAATGTCAAATATTTTGACATTTAAGAAAGAAGTGCTTGCTTACTGGCTTTGGGGCATTTGCACAGTGTGTGTGCGCGTGCATGTGTGTGTAACTGTAAATGTGTGTGTGTAGGAGTGCGCTTTTACATAGTGCAGGAACCATTCATCATTCACACGCGTTCATACATTCAAACCTATATTTAACAAGTTTAACACCCACAGTCATTGGTTTGGGTGTGTGTGTTTGTTTGGGTGTGTATGTGACTAACCTTCTGTGCAATTTGGCTGACCCAGGGAGAGGTGCAGTTGGAAAGGTCAGGCCCTATGGAGTTCCAGCCCACAGGAGACTGCATGCACTGATAGGAAGCTATACCTGCAGACACAGAAAAGGTGACACACACTGTCAGAAAGAGAAAGGATAACTCTTTTTTTAGTAAAGGAGACGGTTTGTTTCTCCTTGCCATGCATCTTTTACCCTTACATTCCTTTAATTTCTGTAAATATACCAGTGTTAGCCAGCCGGCTAACATGGGCTCCACTTAAATGTGATTCTGTTGGAGTCCAGTAATGGATACTAACGGTTTTGTTTTAGTTGTTGATTTAGTTATTTAACATGAAAATATCATTTTATGAAGTTATGGCTAAAGTGTTAGCAATAAAAAAAAGTTACTTGCACATCATAACGTCTCAGTGACAGGTGTGTAGGATCAACAATTCTTGACTTGGAGAAAAAACGCATTGAGTAAGTAAAGTGTTAGTAACAAAACTTAAATTTAAACATCCAACAAAAAGCAAAATTAGCATATATTTGAAGCTGTGTTTGAGGCCACCCGATGAATTTAAGTACAATATTTACGTCCCTTTTATATCTGTTTACATATTATCCATGAACTCCATACAAAAACAACTAGGTTGTTAGCTTATTAGCTTTAGCTTGTTTGTTCTTCAATAAAGTTTGAAGTCACTAACTTTGAGCAAAAACCAGTGAATGCACCGTACCAAAAAAAAAAAGAGCTAAAACAGGCCAAAAAGCTCAGTAATGTTATCTGATACAGCAATACTGTACCCCAGCAAATTCATCACCTCTGTGCTAAAACTATGTCCAAACCATTCAACATGATTAGGACAAGACAAAATGCAACCCAGGCTTATCTCCATAATTGGCATAACAGCTCTTGCACAGAGGAATCACTGGGCTAAGGAAGACAGCTGCACAGCGAGAGGAAGAATTGAGAAGCTTCTCTTGACACTATAACCCCATTCTTCTTCTCTCTCTCTCTCTCTCATCTGAGGGAAAGTTCAAAGAGGGGGCATCCGACTACATTTCAAAGGGAAACGAGATACAGATACACACATGAAATTAAAACACAAACACACACACACACTCACACACACACACACACACACACACACACACGCA
>NC_045734.1:21366421-21374874 GCF_008692095.1 Etheostoma spectabile | reverse complement strand
CACACACACACACACACACACACACACATAAAACGCAACATACGGACTTGCATGCTGACATCTGCACACCTACCCAGTGACCCTTTTGGGCAGGGCCTCTCCACAGTCTCTCCCTTCAGGGTGGGGGGCCACTGCACCCCTCGTGCCACCCGGCCCTCACATCCGCCCACCTGACCCGGGCTCCCAGGAGCCAAGGGGACACGCAGAGGTGGACGAGGAGTCAGAGGGACCATGGCTGTGATCGGCCGCTGGTCAAAGGGTCCTCGGTTGATGACGCCAATAGGGTGAGAGGCCGACGGCCGCACTGGGGTCAACGCAACAGTGGCCGTGTATGAGCGGACAGTCGTCATCAGAGAGGAGAGGGGACCTAGAGGGACAGAAACACCGTCGATTCTCTAGTTCCAGCACATCATTACACCAGTATGTCCAAATACACAAGTGCCCCTGATTCCTCAAACCTTTAGTAGGCGGTGGTGGTGTAAACTGTAATGGATATCTCAGCACATAGTAGTTATTCCACACATACAGTTGGTTGTCTCGAGGGTTGTAGTCTATGGAGGAGATGTACTGGTAAGGGTTTGGGAATGGTATTTGAACGGGCAGCTCCTGTCCACGGCTGGTGTCGTAGGCATAAACTACGACGTCGCTGCCGACTCGGCCCTCCGCCTGCCCCTCATCATCCTGAAAGACGGAGCGCACGGCGTAGAGAACACCACAGGCCATGAAGGCGTTGCTCGCCCCACGCTTGTCAAAGCCGGTGGCCCACGTACCCTCGAAGCGCAGGGTGTATGGGTTTACCTGCAAAAGAAAGAGGATGTAAGCAGATGAGAGAACTCAGTGATAAAAGCCTTTTTGTTTTCTCTACTCAGTCATCGATCTGTTTTTCTTACTCCTACTGTACCTGGCTGACCACGATGCGTCCATTATTAGCTTCAGTAGAGTAGATCACCCAAAGGCCGTTCTCGTCCACCGCCAGATCAATGTCTGACTTCCCTCCCCAGCGGTAAGGCGAGGTGTCGTGGTAGTTGGCATTGACCACCACTGCCTCGCCGCTCTTGATGCGAGTCCGCAAGTCATATTTGACCAGGTTGCGCGTCCGCTCTTTGTTGTAAAACACGGCACCGTCATACACCACAAACCCTGTACCGTCCACACGGCTAGGCAACCTAGGACACAGAATGATGAAACATGTATATATACATGCATATAGAGTACATGCAAATTTACACTATTTACATTTAGATGTAATTCATATAATGAATTAGGAAAAGAGAGTTAAAGGCACTGAAAACCGTTTGCTTTCAATCAGCTTGTTATCATCATACTGGTCCTACATGGACACAGTTTTCCGTAAAGTTTCAACAGTTTTGTTCATTTCACATGACATATTTCTGTATTTGTGTCTTTGTCTGTGCTCCTGTCACTGGTATGAAGTTGGCTGGGCTCAGTTTGAAAAAGACACATAATTCTGTGCACCAATCAGGATTTAGCTTTGAATCATAAACTAATGACAGTTCTGTTCCCCTTGTGCATGTACACACCGCCACTGAAAATCCAAACTATTTTAGAGAGGGGAAACAAATTAGTGTTAACACTTGCTATGGCAGGATAAATACCAGCAATAAATAGTATCAAAAATGGTTTCAATAGGATTAAGGTTAATAACTTTAACTCTGCTCGTTGCTTAATTTGTAATATATACTTAATGATATATAGATATAATTAACAGTTATTTTGTATTTTGTATTGTTTGAGTATCATTTAGAGTTTTTGGACTTTGTTAATCACTTTGGTCAACTTTGCTTGTTTTTAAACGTGCTATAGAAATACAATTGAACTAAACTTTACTGAAATGTTATATTCCCTTTTAAAAGTCTTTATTCCCATTTTTATTTAATTGAACTGAACAGGAAGTTAGCCCCAAACTAATGATTATTGATTTTCATTATGAATTAAACCATTTAGATTGGCTTTGGATCAATTGATTAATTGTTTAATCCATAGATTTTTTAAATGTCGATCATAACTGTCCATAACTAAGATCAAATCTGTAACAATACAGAGAGCACGCCCTACTCACTTATAGGTGGTGGTGATTCTGTTCTGGCGGTAGTCGTCCCAGGAAGCATACTCAGACAACGCTTCTGTCCTATATGGCGTCCACGGCATAACGTACAGCCTGTCACCAGCCTGCAGCGGGTCCTTACACCACGCCCCTGACTGATGCTCTGCCTCCAGGAGAGAGGAAGCTGGCTGGATGCTGAGCAGTGAGCCGGGACACACGAAAACTAGAAGCCGGGAGTTAGGAGGGGAAGAAAGCAGGATGTGAGAAAGAAGTGGAAGAGGGAGGGAGAAAAAGAGTGAGGAGGAAAATGAGGGAGAGAAAAGAGTGGAAAGAGGCAGAGAGAAAATGGATGGATGCATGAAAAAAGGATTGAAATGGATGCAGTTGATGCAGCAAGAAGAAAAAAGAATGAGAAAAAGAAAGAGGGATTTAAAACACCTGTGCTGATCCCAAGAGGCAAGCAACAGAGACATAAAAGTGTTGAAAATCACACACTGTTAGCGTGTGTGTGTGTGCGTGTGTGTGCGTGTGTGTGCGTGTGTGCGTGCGTGAGTGAGTGAGTGAGTGTGTATGTGTGTGTGTGTGTTTGTGTGTGTGTGTGTGTGTGTGGTCAGTGATACAACAGGGACACCGCAATGAAAATGTGCGAGTTTCTTTATAAACGTGTGCATGAGTCTTTATAAACGTGTGTGTGTGTGTGTGTGTGTGTGTGTGTGTGTCAGTGTGTGTGTGTGTGTGTGTGTGTGTGTGTGTGTGTGTGTGTGTGTGTGTGTGTGTGTGTGTGTGTGATTGTGTGGGTTAGTGCAAAAAGAGTGAAAAAGAGTGTGAGGTAGAATCAGGGACGCAGAAGGCAGGGCTGAGTTTTGCCTTGAAGTGAATGAGAGGGGAGGTTAGTTTACGCCGAGCACAACGATTGGTCCACCCACATGTCAATAACTGAATGGACATACATGTTTACTGTACAGTCTCACACTGGCATGCAAATAGGCATGCACACACACACACACACACACGCACACACACACACACACACACACACACACACACACAGAAGCAGTGCTTGGTAAGCACACATCCTGAAGGATATACAATCACACACATTTGGTCTTATTTTTCCTATGAAGATAAATAAGGGGCTCTTCCTATAAGGGAAGAAAAGGGAAAATAAGCAGAATGAAGAGAATGATCAGATGTGTAGAAAGGAATGATTCGGAAGAAAGGAAGGAAGGAAGGAAGGTGGATGACGAAAGAAAGAAAGAAAAAGAAAGAAAGAAAGAAAGAAAGAAAGGTGTTTGTGTGTGAAAAGAAAATGGAGTGAAATAGCGGAAAGGTATAAAGAAGATTATGTTTATGTTTGTGTGAGCAGTTGTGTTCATGTTTGTGTGTGCACAGAGGGACCGAGGGAGAGAAATAAGAGACAGAGAGATCGACCAGGAGCAAGAGAGATGAAGAGCGACTAGGTGCAGAACCTGGATCAAATTGGATAAAAGGACAGGTCTCAACAACGAGAGATGAATAAAATGGGGGTTGAAAAAATAACCGAGTAAGAAATGAAAAAAAGGGGGGCAACATCCAGCATGACTAAGAAACAACGTCCTAGGGTAGGAGGAAGAGAGAGATGGTAGGAAAGAGGAAGAGAAGGAGAGAAAAGAGGGGGTCGGGGGTAAGGAGAGATCAAGATGCTACAATGTTTTGTCTTTACCTTTTTGGTCCACTTCTACTCAAGCATAGGAAAAAAAGAGGGAGAGAAAGAAAGAGAAGTCAGAGGGTGAAAGAAGGGAAGTAAAGAAAAGCCAGAAAGCAAGCAAGAGAGAAAGAAAGAAAAAAGGAAAAAAAAGAAAGAAAGAATTGCACAGATGAAGACTTTGGAACTCATTCTCACCACAAACTTTTTTGTTCACATAAAAGAAAAAAGAAGCACAAAAGAGACCCAGCATAGTCCCCTCCTCTATTCTCCTCTCCCATCCCTTCCCTCCCCTTCCTCCCCCTTTTCCATCCCACCACCTCCCTCGATCTCTCCGTCCCTCAATCAGGCTCCTGTAGAGAAAAGAGAGCAACTTCCACGGCGTGAATCTGAAAAAGAAAACACACACACGCATGCATGCACAAGTGCACACTTGAATATGCGCACACACACACATACAGAAGAAAAACAGTATGCAAATGTCCTACAGTTTCCCTCTCTCTACTTTCTCCATCCAACTTTGTTTTTATATTTTAAACATAAACACACACACACACACACACACACACACACACACACACACACTCCCTGAGAATTTCTTTTTTTCCTATCAATCAATCTATCACGAATACAGTTGACATCAGAGGTTATAAGAACAAATAAAAAAGACTATAATATAGCTAGACAGAAATGGGTTAAATCTCTGTGTTTTGCGTGCACATGCACATATTTGCATGTAATCATATTTGTGTATGTATGTTATTTATGTGTGTTTTTATTTAAAGAAATGCATACTCACTGTAAGGGACACACTCATACTGGATCTCCAGGTACTTGTATGTTCCAGGACAGGGGTCTGGGAAGACGTCGACCCCTGCAACTACCACACACTGAGTCCTGTTGTTACATCTGGAGAACAGCAGATGCATGGATGGAGGTGTGAAATGGGTGTGTGAAAGGGATGATAGAAAGAGAAAACACAGAAGGGATGAAGAGTGATTAGCAGACAGAAAAGGGGAAGCAAAAGACAGTCCATTTGTCTACTGTCCTTCTCCCTCTCGATGAATATTGATCAGTTCTTCTAGGAAAACACTGCTGAATACACAGCTAATGGTGCAGCCAGGCACTCAGAATCAACTGGAGAGAATTTTGCACTTGCACGTACACATGACTCAAAACACAAGTATTGGCTTTGTCTAACGTTTCCCATGACATTGATCCACACGTATGTTGTACAGCAGTGCACACATACTGTTTGAAGAAACAGTAGATGGTCCCATTGATTGGTTTAGTTGCTTCCAAAATGTTTGCACATACTCAAATCTGTAACCCAGCACATACACACCTCTGGGCCATAATCTTGAGTGCATCTGGGAGGTAACACTGTGTGTTCTCCATCTGGAAGGGGTCTGCATCACAGATCTTGTCATCAGTGCGTCCATAGTTGGCCGTCTCCACCATAACCACGTCACTTCCGGGGCAGCGTAGCTCTATGGGGTAACCTTCACATGCCAGTTCCCTGCGGAGCAGTCCGAACGGCATGGCGGCCCGGGACATAGCTGCTCATGAGGGGTGGATGTTTGTTAAGATGAGGTAAAGTGTTGAGGGTGAAGGTAGGGAGAAAAAAAAGAAAGAAAAAAGGTTTCATTTAAGAACAATTATATTTGAATGTTTTCAGACTTCAATTATTTTGAGAATCCAAAAAAAGCATTGCTTTGTAAACTTAGAGAGCAAATTAATCTGGTTGTCTCTTTGTAGAAACTGCTAATGTGATTTGTAGCAGTATGTATGAAGAGCAAAACAGCAATTTAATATTGCACTTCCATAAAGTTGAAGGACTTAAAAGGGAAATATGTTTATATTTATTTTTTGGCATCTTAGGCCTTTATTTGTATACAACAGCTTAGACTTGAAGGGGGGAAAGAGAAAGGGGGAATGATATGCCGTAAAGGGCTGCAGACCGGAGTCGAACCTGCGGCCACTGCGTTGAGGAGAAAACCTCTATACATGGGCACCTGCTCCACCAGGTGAGTTAACCAAGTGCCCGTAAGGGAGTTAACAGCCATGTGAGCGTCTCTGTCAGTACGTAGGTCTCTGTCGGTACTTTAAGCTAAATGCTCAGAATGCTAATCCGCTCACACTGATACGTGCCAAATTTCATAGCAATACATCCAATAGTTGTTGAGACATTTCACTGAAAACCACAAATGTGAACTTCATTCATGTGAACACTTGAGTCAGGGGATCACCAACATCAGTAAGATTCATGAAGGTCTACACAAAATGTAATGGAAATCCATCTAAAAATTGTTGAGTTATTTCAGTCTGGACCAAAGTTGTGGACCAATATTGCCATTCACAGACGCACGCCACTATCATGATTAAACAAATTGTCAAATTTGAAGCAGCAGAGACTGAGATATCCTAACTTTTAGACCCTTGTCTGGGTCTGTTATGAATTTGTAGGCTAAAAGCCTGAGATGTGATAACCCTGATGACTTAATTTAGATATTTTTTTCAGACTTTAAGAAGATCTCTCCAGAGCCAGAGAAAACAACTGTTTTTTTTTAACATTGTGAGTAGCACTCCCAGTGAAGATTATACAGACCTGTTTATATGTAAAATGGATAAATACTGATCCAGGGATTTAATCAGCCATGACCAGGTATGTTGATACACACTCATTTCCTAATTACAACAAATGTAATTTAAACACCATACTCTGATTACCTCAATCGAAACACGCTGATACCTTTACTTTATGTAATCAGAAATTAGTGAACCCACATTTCTGCACTGTTAACACCTTGAGTGTGATTTAATTTATTCTTTAAAATGAATGTGTAAATGTTTACACTGGAAGGATTCCCAGATGCAAACAGAGTGTGATTGCTGACATATATCACACTGCACCTCCACTGTGACACCTGCCATGTGATGCGTGGGTACATCACCATATATTGTGTTTTAAGTCAGTGGGGAGGATGAAGCTTATATTGGCTGTCAGATGCTTGGTAACCACAAATTGACAATACTACGATTTTATTACTTTCTTTGCTTTCCTTTGAAAGCTGGATCTCACTTTGTCACATCCCCCTGTGTGTAAACACACCTGACTGCCATAATAATCTATGTAAACCAGGGTTACTGGAGAAAATGGCATTACCATTACATTAATCCAGTTGTCCATCATCTTGAGTGTCATGTACAATACAGGTGTTTGCTGCGTTAGGCATAAACCCACATTTATTTAAAGTGAACACGTTGGTGTGATCAGTATGCTACTTGTGTACTGTAACTGTCCGTGGTGCTGAATAAATTAATGAGTGAATGATTGTTTATTGCAGAAAGGAGGAGCCACAGGCGGCTTCTGAAGTAACTCCCTTTGCCAAGCTGTACACTTTGAATGTTTTAGTAAGCTTTTGTTTATGTAGATTACAAGATGACTTTGCCTTTCTTCAAAGCCAAATTGTACAACTTTTCATAACGACTTCTCTCACTTTGCAAAACAATGACTTGTATTTGAGTCACACAAATCTATGTACCACTGGCATCATCCTTTGCGTCTTTTTGATTTTGTTTAGCAATTCATTCTACTGATTGCTGTGTCAGTGTCAACATGATTCTACCTCAGCACCGTGACACTTACCTTGACCGGAAGGGGTGACGTGAGCCAGAGTGAGCACACACACTCCCAGGAACCACAGTGACACAGCCATGCTGGGCAGGAAGAGTTAGGAAGTCACACCACCAGCTGCGTAAGGAGAGCCTGGGGAGGAAGCAATGGAAAGGTGAGATTGAGAGAGAGAGAGATAGAGTGTGTTTTTGTGTAGTGTTTGTGTGTGTGTGTGGGTGGGTGTGTGTGTGTTTGTGTGTGTGTGTGTGTGTGTGTGTGTGTGTTTGTGTGTGTATATGTGTTGTGTCTGTGTGTGTGTTTGTGTGTGTTGTATTGTCTACAACACAGTGACCGTGAAAGAGTGCACCTTAGAAAACACAACAGGGTGGGAGGAGGACAGAATAATAGAGAGACAGATAGAGAAGACAGAGATAAATAGATAACTGAAATTGAGCATTCGGTGCAGCAAAAGGTCCCTCAATCTGCTGTTACCATGGTGATAGCACAGTGCAGTCTGAGCGAGAGAGAGAGAAAGAGAAAGAGAGTGTGTGCGTGTGCGTGTGTGTGCGTGCGTGTGTGTGTTGGTGTGTGTGTGTGGTGCTGTGCGTATGTGAGTGAAAGCAAATGTGAGTACGTGTTTAAAGTCCGTAATTAGCTAGGAGCAACAGTGGCCACTGACCCATAAAGTAGTCTTAATCTTTCTATCCTCACACACACACACACACATACAGACAGGCAGAGGGATGGGCTCAGTTTAGGCCACTTTTCAGAAATTCTAAATAAATTATGTTGTGGAGTGGATCCCTCCCCGAGCAGGGGTAACGAGGTAAACAGCTGACTGAGGGCGCAGGTGATCAGAGGGCAATGCTGTGCACTGAAGTTTTAAAAGGGAACATACGGGACACAGGCGGACGAGATAACAGAGAGCAATAGTAATATGACTCCTTAATATAGACTGAACCCTTGGCCCTGGACAGAAGGGAGGATGGAGGCTGACATTTATTTATTTTTGCTGCTTAGCATTCCTGCTGCAGGGTGTGCACAATATCTAGAATGATGGTCTCCGGTGTGTGTGTGTGTGTGTGTGT
>NC_045734.1:21359449-21366411 GCF_008692095.1 Etheostoma spectabile | reverse complement strand
GTGTGTGTGTGTGTATGTGTGTGTGCGTGCTTGCATGCGTGCATGCATGTGCGTGTGTGTGTACGGATACATATGTGTGCTTGTGTGTGTTTGTTTGTGACTTGCTTCCCTTTCCGTCTTCTTGTTAGGTAATGATGGCAGACAGATTTAGGTCACTCATCAACAAATGTCCAACATGAATTCAAAAGCTTTTGCTTGAACAGGGCACACGTGAACACACACACTCACACACACACACACACATATATACACACACTTACACAGACACACACATAAGAAAAAGAAGCACGACTTCCGCCTTCTTTAAGTCTACTGAACCAACAAGACTGTAATAAAGGCCTCAGGACCACTGTGATACACACATAAACGCACACATACATGTACACACACATAGTGCATAAAAGATACACCAGAGACAGAGAACCTTTCCGTTTTTCATCACATTCACACACCGACACACACACACACACACACAAACACAATACGTCTCATCTCGTCCAAAACCCTTATGGCAGCATGTTCCTTTGCTTGCAACCCCCATCTCTCTCTCTCTCTCTCCTCTATATGTATCGCACTCTCTATCTCGCACTTCTCTCTCTCAACACACACACACACACACACACACACACACACACACACACACACACACGTAAACACACATTCACACACACACACCCTTAAGTGTTGATGCAGAGTAAGTAGAGCAAGGACACTGATGGGCCTTGACAAAGCCACACACCCAGTCCCCTGTTCGCAGCACCATGCTCCCTGCCTGCAACCAAAATCCAGCCCCGGGCCACTGGCCGGCCTACTTGGAGGAGCAGCAGTCTTTAACTGAGAGTATGTGAGTAGTACGTACATGCACACAGCCATGCGCACACAGTATACATGAGAAACTGCAAGTATCTGCATTTATCTAACAATGTTTATAGTGACTCAATAGCAACAGAACATCTATTTAGCAACTATTTTGAACATCAAATGACTCTCTTCACATTTTTCACATTCAACATTGTTCATTTTGTAAGTCCCATTAAGTAGCTTTAAGGTTGTAAAATCAACTTACCCCCATCTATCTATGACAGCTTGTTCCAACTCTGCATAGTGAAATATTCAAGACTCCACCTTTTTTATGGCTGCACTATTCAATCAGATATCTTGTGCATAATTTCAGACAAATTTACCCAAAGCTCATCATATTTGGGATCTTTGGAACTTTAAGATGTCTGCTAGAATTTAAAATGTGGGTTAGAACGGTGTTTAGCTATAGGGGGTTAAGTATGTTCTTGAATGTAAGAATTTTCAGCTTTTTCTGTTTTACAGATACAAATTCAATATCTTTGGGTTTGGGACTTTTGGACAGACAAAACAAGCAATTTCCCTTTAGGAGCATTGCAAAAGACATTTTCACTATTTTCTAACTTTTTTAGAATTAATTTAACTTGAATCAGTTAATCAATGAATCATCTACAATAATTAAAATAATCTTTAATGCAGCCTTAAATGGCAGAGAAGTCAAACAGGAGTCTGCCAAACGTATTCGGTGTGGTTTTGCTGCTCCAAAAATTAAGCAATAGATAAAAAAGAAAATTGACTGACCCACTGCTGTGGGAAGCAAATGATACCTAAACGCCATTAAAATCAGCCTGTTGGAAATCATTAAAACTGATGTGAAATCATGCCAGCTACAAAGATTCAGACTTTTGTAGGTAAAGGCCGTAAAATCAACAGAGAGAAAGAGAGAGGACCCTCCCACTCCTTTGATCAGAGAGCTATCCGTGCCTGGGGGCAGATCTCTATGAAGCACAAAGTGACAAAACAGCGTTGTAGTGTTATGTTCCTAATGGAAGAATGAATGCGTGGTAATAAAAGGATGACATAGGCTACTCACTCTTTGTCAGTACTTCCAAAAGCAAAAGCTTTATCGGCTGAAATATTTTTTTTAATAACAGCAATGTTGCGAATTTTCTTTTTGTTAATGATAATATTTAAGGCTCAAGAAAGGATTTTAAAACCTCTGTGACTGCAAGCCTGTTTCAGACCATTGACCTCTACAGCCCCCAGAGGGCTGAGGCCTACTCACTGCAGTCAAAGCCACTTACAGGGTTTTAGAGCCTGGATGTTTGTCTGGTCGATGAGTTACTCTGGGGACTGGAGGTGTCGCCCTCTGTCAATCATTCGCTTGTTGCAGACAGGAAACATAGACGGCGCTCAGAGCCAAGTTCAGTGCATTGCGACCCACACTGCATGTTGGACACTGCTGAGAGCGTCACATTTTTTAGGAAATGGGAGTAAACTGGTTGCAGATAGATCATGATCATCTTTTGAAAGTCATTTTCAAAGTCATTATTTATCATGTTAGCCATCGGTTTTTACAAAAGATTAAACTTAATAAATATCTGTTATGCTAACACACATAGATAATGACATTTATAATATGGAAGGCCAAAAACCTTTACTGGCTTCTCATACTATTCCACATGTGTGTGTCTACAAGGGTTTTGTATGAGAAGTTATTTAATTTCCTTTCATCTCGGTTTATAGGTTTATTTGTACAATTTAGATGTACAGAATGACAAAGAAAGACAAACAAATACAGTGCAGTCATGTATCACTGTTTTGTTTTTACATGATCACCATACAGCATGAAGCCATTGTCTTTTTATAGAGAAAAATAATAATCAATGAATTTAATTCTAATCACATAGAATTAAATTTCTTATGATCACACTGGCAAAAAGTATGAAAGTATGATGGAAAACCAGTAGAGAGAATAGGGCCTTACATATTTAATTTTTATTTTGTTGTCAGTACTTCCCAGTAGTTGTCTTTTTATTTTTTATTTTAACAGGTTCAATAAACTGACTAAACTAAGTAACAATAATTATTGTTGGTATAATTGATGGAATTAACAGGTCCTGAACCCAAATAAGTGGAAGATGGATGAATGTAATGATTTTTATTAATTATTATTAATAATAAGTTCAGCTTTAGCTAAAATGTACACTTGAGTGGATGAGCTTCCTTTCTACTGTAACTTGATACAGCTCTGATAGTGCTGATTAAACAGTCTCTTACATGCAGTCCTTGTGCTTTAGGTGGTGCAGGTGCTCATTAAATATAGCAAGCTACCACAAACCTTTTCTTACAGTCGGAGTTGGACCAATGAAGTGACTACACACAGCTTTGTCTTTCTGATACAAAATTATCCCTTTGGGCCTTATTTTAACTATCTAAACGCACGGCATGAAGCGCATGGTGCAGGTGTGTTGAGTGTGTGTCCAAATCAACTATTGCTAGTTTGACGGTGGAAAATAGGGTCTGTGAGCTGGGCAAAAGGTTCAAAATGTTGTAATTGGTGTCTAAATTATTCCTTGGTGTGTTCTGGGCGTAACATGCAATAAACCAATCAGAGTGTCATCTCCCCTTCCCTTTAAAAGCCAACTTGTACCTTTGGTGTTGCTATTATGATGGCGTTATTGCACCATAATGTTTTTATTTTTAATCTTTTGCATGTGTGTGTGCGGCTTTGCTTCCCTCTGTGTGTGTAATAAGCACGGTGTGCGTGCTGTGCACAAGCCTAGGCACATTTTACTAATGCGCTGTTGTTGCAACATAACAATAAAAGGCTGCATTACTGACTTTAGACCAGGTTTTTGTTGGTCAATGCCGTGATCACTTCCCGCTGCCTCAAGTCCATGGGCGCAAAGATGGAAGCAGGTGCATTTGCTATTTAAATGATGTGGGGGCAAGACGGGTAATTAACAACTGCAGCAGTCTTAAACTAGCAACGACACTTGCGTTGGGCGCTGCACAGTGCTGCTACGGGTGCAAGATAGGGCCCTTTGTGTTGAAACTTCTTGGAGCTTCAGCTGAACTACAATGCATTTTTACACAAAAAAAGAACTGACGATTCTGTTTCCCAGCTTTTAAATTGGAGTCACGCTAAGACGGGATCTAGTCATGGCTAGTAGAATAGGCTTGGTGAGAGATTTTGTCACAGTAAGTATATTGCTTACTGTGTTCAGCTGTTGTGGGCAACACTACAAGTCAAAGAAATATTGATAAAATATTGGATTCATTTATGTCTGCTTTACTTATCTATACACAAAATAAAAATAATTCTCAAAAGACTTTAAAGAAAAGGCACTATACCACATTTTATAGCAATATCATAAAATGACATACTCTGTGATATAGGATTTTACCCATATGGCCCACCTCTATACAGGAACAACAATTAAAGCTATACATACATATTTCAATGTACATGTGGGCCGATTACTATAATATATATATATATATATATATATATATATATATATATATATATATATATATATATATAATGTATATAAAATATAAATAGTAATGTACTGTAAGACAGATGTGAAAATAAATTAGATTAATCCTTTTAAAATAGCACACTGCTTTACTGTGATTAACCCCCACACACACAGCTTTCTTGACAAAGCAGCAGGGAAATGTTGCAGTAAATGTCAAAAAAGTGTTTTGTAGTTACTGGAAAATGTTCACTATGTGAAGTGACCGGGAACCAGATGTCTTGGGGTTAGTTAAATATTCATAATGGATTGCTAATGTCAAACACATTACACATTTACAGATGTAGTCTGCCTAAATACGAGTTTGAGAATGTAGCACAAAAAGGGGAGTGTATGTGAGCCTTTCTTGTCTTACAGCATTTTAAATGATTACCTCATCTTACTGAAAGTATCATGTTTTTACTGAGGTAAACATTCAGAAAAGTAAACATGAATTGAGAGAGCATTGTCGTTACGTTCTGCCTCTTTTCACAAAATGTGATTTGTGTCTCAGCATAACCTGTCACGATATTATGAACTGAACTGAACAGAACAGTGAGGAAAACACAGATATAATACGGAAATTGGTACATTTACAGAAGAGAATTTGTTTTGCACACTGATTGCTTGGTTATTTTATCCAAACAGTTTCTCAAATGAGTTTTCAGAAATATATATATATATATATATATATATATATATATATATATATATATATACTATACCACAATATGTATCATCAAATAATAAAACAAAATAATAATACAAAAGTATTACAAACCGTGATAGAAAATTACTGCATCACCAACATCTACTGGACTATATATTTTAACAAATAATTGTCTACATTTAATAATGTGTTTAGTTGTCTTTTAAATATGATTATGCATGCTTTTAGAGACACTTACATACAATATTCTGAGAAAGAAAAACAATATGACTATAATGGCCGTCACTGTTAATTTTTCCTCCGCTTATAAGCTTAGATAAATGTATCACTGAACTGTAATGCTGCCATCAGTCCCAGGAAAACACAACTATAAGCCTTTCAGCAGAATTACAGCAATTAGTCGTTTGACGGAAAATCATTTTGCAGCTATTTTGATGAGTGATCACACATTTTTAAGAATCTTAGCAGGCTGGCTTCTGAACTCCATATGTGAGAATTTGCTGCTTTTCTTTCTAATTTGATTTGTCCCATTTGATGTAGTATTTTATCTTGCCAAAACAAGCAACTTGACGTCACCTTGAGATCTGGGAAACATTTTTTTTTTAACTATTTCTTGTTTTGTTTTGTTTCTTAGACACAAAAAAAAACATTCATGGTCATTTAATTTAGACAATTACATTTTTTTGATTAAAATTGAATAATCAATCACGAATATTGTAATAGGCCTACGTGAAATCCCAGTTGATATTACACTCCACCTCCAGATCTGAACAGGCCTGCATACACGCACACAGCGGAGGCAGGGAGTCTGACTCAGTATGTCTGACGGCTACAAAGAGACATGATATGAACCTGTTTGAGTTGGTCCAAACAGAAAAAGAGACAAATATTGTGCGTTTTACAAGTCAAATCCATCCAAATTGAGTTTATATGCTTGCGTATCTGAGTGGTTTAAGCAAATCATTTAGCTTTTTTTCCTCCTTAGAGACGATACACACACACGCACACACACACTCAAACCCACACACACACGTCAACACACACACACACTCACACACAGCTAGGTAATACACCATATTAAAATGGCTGTTCCCTAACATTTCTAGATATGAATCAGTACATTTCTATCATCTTTTTCAAACTATACAAATGATACCTTGGCACACACTCAAGGTTACAAATGAAATTCAGCCTGACAGAAGAGTCCTTACAGCCACAGAGCTATTTCTTTCTCTTCTCGTTCCTCTGTTCCTCCATCCTTTTCTCTGCCTTTCTCCTCTTTTATTTGTCTCTTTTTCTTATCTCTCTCTATTTTGTCTTCCTCTTGGTCACTCCTGCACTCCCTGCCTGCCTGCCTGCCTGCCTGCCTTCCTGGCCTCCTCCACTGACCCGGTCCTCTCATCCCCCCACTAAAATATTGATAATGGACTCTCTCTCAGTCTGCACGCTCTTCCTCTCAGTCTCTTTCTCCTCGCATTCCCATCTGTGGTGAATCAGCAAACTAATCCAGCAAACATTCAAACCAAACCTTGCATTTATACCCCTTTTGTGGGTGTGCATGCTTACACTACTTTTCACTGCAGCACACCAGACACTGCAATCAATGAGTGTGAGATGCGTGTGAGTGTAATGAACACAATTCAGCCCACTCATCACAGACCCCTCTGGTGGGCCAGCGTGGGACACCCTGAGTCATTATGCCACTTTCTCCCTGCAATTCTCTGAGAAACAGAGTAGGGAAATTACCCATGAATATTTCACAGCACCCATGCCTCACACTCCAATACTACTGACCCAGCTTCAATGGCAGCCAACAGTATGAGGCCCTGCACAGCAGCACATCAGATCTCTGTCCCTCAGTGATCAAATGGCCCCTGACAGCAGCAGCAGCAAAGGAGCAGGGCACCTCTGTTGTCTTCTCAGGCATTGATCATGAATGTGCGCGTGTGCATGTGAAGAGGGGGGGGGGG
>NC_045734.1:21355787-21359439 GCF_008692095.1 Etheostoma spectabile | reverse complement strand
GGCATCCTCATAGCCTAAATCCATATCTTACCGTCAATCCTCCGGTTTCCCTCCTCCTCCTCCTCGCTCACTGCGTCTCCCGCATCCCGTCTCTCCGCGCCCTCGCGCACCCACAGTACTCTCCTCCCTTTCTCCCTCTCAGCTCTGCCCAATGCATGAAACAGATAAAATATTCAATGGGGAAATGGTGGTGGGCGATACCTATACGGCAGTCATTTGCGCGATGTGTCCAACAACAACTGGGCGTCCTCCTCCTGTGATCAGTGTACTGTGTAGCGCTCTGCTCTGCTGGACCTCACACCCTCCCTCCGTCCTGTCAAGGCTCGATGTCTACCCCGCTGGGTTGTGTGACTGTGCGTCACGTTGGTATCATAATTCCCACGGGTTTCATGTCCAGAGACGGTGCGGTCTATAGGCCTTATAGCTCCGATTGGATGAGTGGAAGAAAATACACGATCACACGCACAAAAAAAATAATACAATAATTAGGCGCAAACTAACGCACAGACCCGAGCTGCCCTGTCTCCCTCCGTTGATTTCTACAGCTCGTCAAGCCCAGTCGTCGTTTGTCATTGTTGATCATATGCTTCCGATTTTACATCCTTGCATTTAACGGAAAATAACGTCGACGTGATGACAGCCGCTTTGCATATCCTTGAAGAATCGTGATGAGGCGCAGCAGCACATCAGGACGGATACGGGAGATATTAGGCTTTTATAAAAAAAGAGGCACGGATCGTGTTATAAAAATGACGCCGTGATAGGAAAACAAAAAGACAACAGCTGGAAAACCAGGAAATATCCGATTTTCCGCTCTTGGCCTCGCCTTGCATCCGTCCTCTCTTCTTCTTCTTCTTCTGGCGCTCTCTCTCTCTTTCTCTCTAGTCCGCTTGTTGCGCGTTCTGCATTCGAGAGCGCGCAACGCGCGTGTGTGTGTGTTGTGTGCGTGTGTGTGTGCGTGTGTGCGCGCCCGCGCGCGTGTACGTGTGCAGAGACAGAGAGAGGCAGGGAGAGAGGGAGCTTCGACTATATTATCAAGGTTTGTCTGAGTGGGCAACAATAAGCTGCTGTGTAGGCAAAATGAGAGGAATGTAGAATAAACAGTGCATGGTTCATGTTTATTTACACCGCTGTGTTTTTACAGGTGTGACCAGCTCAGATTTAGGTTTAGCATTCACATTTCTCCTATGAGGAGAACACGCAGAAAGGGCATTGTAAAGGTAGTGTTTGCTGTGTAGCAGGATGAGCAAATAAATCAATCACGGGCATTTGCAATATTTCCCTTTTAAGGAAGATCTTTGTTGTGAAAATGTTGTCAATTGGCTTTAAAATGAATCATCATGTCATCACCGTTTATAAAGCATGTCATACCTTGATGACATCTGACGGCATTCTGGTCATTCTCATCCCCTGTCTCTGCAGAAGCATGTGACTGTAATCTGCCACTACTGCCGTTACTCCTACCATGCAAAAATACACTCCATTGATTTCTTTATTTGCTTTTCAGGAATAATGGCAGTATTTAAAGGTGTAGGTCTTACCTTTGGCTCTCCTTCCCGCTATCCATCTGTACCATAGAGTCTCTACCGCCTTTAAAACCTCCCTCAAAACCCACCTATTCAAAAGGCCTACCCCACATGACTCCACTCTCCGTCAAAATCATAGATGGATTGCTTCATCTTAATTTTCTATTTCAATCTTATAAATGTTATTGTTTCAATTTAATTATTTTTGCCTTTTTAACTGTATTTTTGCTTGTTTCAATTGTAAGGTGTCCTTGAGAACTATGAAAGATGCCAATAAATAAAATGTATTATTATTATCGTTATTAGGTTACTCATATAATGAAGATAAAAGATGACCTCCCATCTTCCTCTTGTCTATCTAGATCCTGACTGATCATAAAAGCATAATTTATGCAGTCTACATGTGCGAGGAAGTATGCAAAGGCTAAACCCAGTCCTTATGAAAGACGTTAAGTCATGTCAAAGGAAATTCACTGATTACGTAGAAAACAGTTTCTCCATAATTTCACTTGATTGCCTTTGAATCGCTCTGATTGCTTCAAGTGGAGCCTGTAAAGTGGAGCCAGACTTCATAAACACTCAGAGCACAACAGTCACTAACAAAATTATTTTAATGTCGCTGAATAATTCATTGATTTCAGATTGTGTGTGTTTTGATTGGATGGCAAAAATTATCATGTAAAAAAAAAAGTACATTGCGTTACAAAGCTGTGTTGTTGAAATGGGAAAATGGGTGGAAGAATCTCCTGGGTGTAATAAAACAAGCCATAATTGTAAAACTTGGCTCAGACCTAACCTTGGTTTGACTATATGCTTGGCAGCTTTCAAAGATTTATTCAAGCAAAATTATTTAAGCAAAATTGTAAGATGAGGTCAGCATTGGTTAGCAGTATTCAGTGTTAGACAGTCTTTTACACTAAATTTGTATTGACTGTTGCCATATCCACATCCACTTATGCAGGCGATATGTTTGCGGTAAGACCACAGCAGTTGCTTGGCACTATAGAAAAGCAAATCTAGCGACAGTAATGCCAGATTGGAAATGCCAGTATTGTCTGACATTGAGCTGTACAAAGGGTTTTGTTAGGTAAAACTGTGTTGCATTGGCAGCATCAACATTGTACCTCGTGACAAAGCATTTTATTACCAGTCATGGTAACTTTTGGGGAAACCCACAGTATTGTACCCATCACCATAATGACCCTCCTCCATCCTTGCCAACCGCTCCTCCGTCCACCTCTGCATCTTCATCTCCACCTCCACCCCACCCTCCGGCCTTTTTCTTCTTTTTCTTCTTCTTATCTTCGACCTTGTACTTCAGTCTTCTCACAGGGTCACTCAAGCTGCGCATGGACTTTCCCTCAGAGTCCTCGCTGATCATGAAGTTCCTGTCGATGAGCTCTGCTGCTTCCTGCCAGTTGCGGTAGCAGTCTGGACCATGGCAGAGTATCTCCTTCACCGCGTTAGGGATGAGGATGGAGCAGTCGGGCCGCAGCACCACTACTGTGGGCAGCTCCTCCACATTAAACATGGCCTTTAGCTCTCTGTGGACATACACACACACACAGACACACACTGGCACACACGTTGGCATACAGCAAATGGATTTATACAGCAAGGTATATTTACATTACAATCATCCACCAGCAGGCTGTGCACACAACTACCTGGTAAAACCCACACACCTCCTGTAGGGGTCCTCATAGGCCAGGAACAGGCACTTCTTGGGCAGCTCTTTGAGGAAGCTTTCTTGCTGTTCCTCTGACTGGTCCAAACTGCCAAGGGATGGAAGAAAGGGAAGAGCACGTTGCTTGGAGATATAGACTCCAAGTCCAGAAAACCTATCCAAATCTTTGTTTGTACAGTATGTGTCGTTCTACCTTAAGAGGACATGTGGTTCTCACAAAAATAGGAATAAATGACTTGGAAATTATAGAAGAAAAGAGGACAACTATGGAAATCATATTTTCTTATTATTTCCAAGAGATGATATAGGATTATTATATGTACATGGTTATACACGGTATGCAGGTGCACACTATGCATACAAATGTTTAAATTTAGGTTGGGGGGGTATGCTTACTAGATTAAGTGTGGGTTTGTGTGTGTGTGTGTGTGTGTGTGTG
>NC_045734.1:21354777-21355777 GCF_008692095.1 Etheostoma spectabile | reverse complement strand
GTGTGTGTGTGTGTGTGTGTGTGTGTCTGTGCGTGCGTGTGTGTGCCTTGTACCTAATGTACAGGAGAACAAGCTGAGCACCGCGGTCAACATAAAATTCATCTGTCAACCGTTCAAAGAAGTCGGTGAGCGTCGGAGCAAACTGCTGGCAGCTCTCACATGCAGCAGACGCAAAGCAGAGCATCAGGATGCGGTTCTGCAAGCGCGTGACGATCTCCCGTTCTGTGTCCAGCTCATCGTGGTCCGTGTTGTTCTTCACCAGCACCCGGTCAACAAACAGGTCCACCATGATGAAGTGTCACACAAAGGAGGACTGGGGCTTGGGGAGGTACAGCGAGTGATGTGAAAACTATTTATATACTCATGTTATATATTTGTTTAACAGGGAAATCATCAGTTACGCAAAACATAGTATGTAGGAATTAAATAAAAAACAGATACTTGTAAAGGGCTTTTCAAATGCACATAGGCTACCAAACATGAAGAAAGCACTAAACACACATGAGAATGTTTAGGAAAGTTCTGGCATTTAGGTCAATCTTGCATACTGCATGATTTGATGACTCTGCCCTATGAATTAGACAGTATGTTTCCACTCAGTAAGAATAACAAACCTCCCGTTTATAATATGAGCCCATCTTGCCTGCCGTTAAATCGGATAATCCTTACAGTTACTCACTGTGCCTCTCACAAATATCATCGCCCCTTGATGCCACAAATCCAAATAGGAAACAGCATTCAAAATCTCTTTTTTTCTTCTTCTTTTCAACTCCTCCTGGGTCGTACTTGAATCAGTTCACAGCCTCTCAGTTTATATCACGTTCACTCATTGACTGTCTCTCCTTCACCTTGAAGGCATGCAGTAGCTACTCACTACTTCTTCTTTTGTGTCTCTGCACTCCACCTCCCCTCCTCTGTCTGGGAGGGAGGGATTGAAAGACAAGGTGACAGAGGGACAAGAGACATGAAGTGTGCACTGTGGTGTGTGTGTGTGCGTGTG
>NC_045734.1:21337025-21354767 GCF_008692095.1 Etheostoma spectabile | reverse complement strand
TGTGTATGTGTGTGTGTGTGTGTGTGAGTCTGTGTTAGTATGTGTTGTGTATGTGTGTGTGACCCACAGTGAGGCCTTTTATCCAGTAACTAATGGAGGAGCAGAACTACAAGAAATACTGTATATACAGTATGTATATATATACTGTATATACAGTATATATGTACAGTATATATGCCGAGACAGACAGACAGACACACACACACACACACACACACACACACACAAATACAGTTTGTTTTAGCAGGAAATATAATTTATTGTTTCTGGAGATCAATACAACTTATATTTAACATACAAAATTTTGCATAATTAACATGGCAAAAATAATGAAATGAATAACATAAACAACATACACACGGTACTGTAAAAACGTAAACCCAGCACGCTACGGCTGTATTACCACAGCCATGGAAGCAGCAAACAAATGAACGGTATCAACAGAGACAGATTCTACCCGCCCTAAACTTGGCATGTTGTTTAACAGCGTGACCAGAGACGTAACAAGCCCCGAGTAAATATTGGAGATGTATTCGTTTGTCAGGGTTTTCCCAGGCTACGTTTGATCCACTGTTAATACACAAATATTGATTTGAGGAGCATTACAATGGGATTCTGGGGCTCATGCTCATAGGCAGAAATTATTTTTGACATGTTGTATACTGTACATGTTTTTGTGTTTGAAAACAGTGACATTTGCTCTGTTGACTGAAATATTATTTATCATATTTAGTTAACTTTAGTCATTAATAGACAAACAATAAGACTGGACTGGATAACAGTTTGGAAATAAAAAGTATGCAGGCTCCATTAAAATATATAATAGTTATCAGTAGTAACAGTAGTAGTAGCATATTTATAGCATATTAGAGCAACTCAATCATATGTCAGTCCTTTCAAAGTTTTGTGTGATCAATGCAGAGAGGCACAGTAGCTTCTACATGCCAGGAGAAGTCCTATAAGTGGGCAATTTATTTATTTATTTATTTATTTATTTTACTGCACATCCCATTGCCAAGTCTTTCTTAGAGAGCCTCTTAAGAGGCTGCAGTATCACTGACAAAGGATTAAGTATTTACGAGGCTTGACTTGACGACAACCAACACAAAAGACAGTGTCTTTTTTCTTTGATTGTTTCTCTTCATCTTCTCCTCCATGTCACTTTATCTCCCTTTTTTCTCTGTCTATCGCGCGTTTCATCTTTCTCCTCCTCCTTTTGACCTTCATCTTTGCCCTTCCCCAATGAATTCCACCATCTCTTTTTCCTCTTGTCGTCCTCTGTCTTGTACTTGAGTCTCCTCACCGGGTCAGTGGCACTACGCATATTTAGATTTTCAAACTCCTCATTGAGCATGAAGCTCCTCTCAATGAGCTCTGCTGATTCCTGCCAGTTACGGAAACAGTCACAACCAAAACGACAGATGTCCTGCACAGCATTTGGAGAGAGGATGGAGCCATCCGGACGAATGACCACAACTGTTGGTACATCCTTTACCTTAAACATGGCCTGCAGTTCTCTGACAAACATAAACACATAAACACACACACACGCACACACAGGTAAAGCAATGCACACTATTCATGTAATAATGAAATGTCATAATTTCATTTTGGAAACGTGCACTCTAACAGGTTAGACATAAAACAATTCAAAAACAATTGCAAAAACATTCAAACTACACAGCATTACTTTTTCTCTCCACTTACTTCCTGTATGGATCCTCAAAGGCCAAAAACAAAACCCTTTTGTGCAGCTCTTTGAGGACTCTCTCCTGCTGTGCCTCTGATTGGTCCAAACTAGAGAAGAGAAGAAAATGTTAATGTGAGTTCGTGCATTCACATCAGTGCGTCAAAGCGGAGAAAGAGAAGGAAAGATAGAGACCTGATGAAGATGAGTGCGAGCAGTTTGGGGTAGTCAATGTACGCTGGATCTTTCAGTCTCTTAAAAAAGTCATTCAGAACAGGCAGGAACTCCTGGCACTTGACACACTCCGCAGTTGCAAAGAACAGCATCAGGATGCGGTTTTCGATAATACCAAGGATCTCTCGCTCCGTGTTGAGTTCATCCTGGTCCCAGTTGTTCTCCACCAGAACTCGGTCTAGGAACAGGTCCACCATGATGAAAGAAAAGGTAAAAGGCCCTCTGTGGAGAAGGTTGGAATATAGATAGATGAAGGTTGGAATATAGATGTGTAAATCTAAGATGTAGGAGTTTAACTTTACAGTAATTAGTGATTTGCAAGAATGACTTTTAACATCCCACAGATGTTTGGGGAGAGAAGTAGCAACAGCCCTACAGCAGAAAATTGTGAAACACACATTGTGGCTGCATGGTGTAATAGCCCTTAAAAACCGGGTTTAATTCAATATTCGATATTCATATTCATGACTGAATAAGACAAGTCAAATCAAAAAATTTGAAAAAATGCTGTTACTTATTAAGAGTTTCAGCATAAAATAACTTTAACCCACTCACTGAAATTGGGACATCAGTACATTTGATCAACAGATTGTGCAGACTGTTGTTTGATGTGTTTTAATTGTCTTATTGTACCCAGGAGTCCTCAGTACTGAGTGGGTTACCCAGGTGACATTTTTTGTATTGTTATCTGCAGCAATAGGACAATTTACCTCATTGAGCTCACTGACCAACTGACACTGACATCTAGTCTATAAGTTACAGTAGTTTGTTGTTTTTTCGATTAAAGTCATCTAAATACAACATGACAGCCCAGCCAGGATCAGATGGCCAGGATGAATCAGCCATTTATGGGACAGTGTTTTCTAAAAGCAGACTTATGGCTCAGAACAAAAAAAAGATTTAATACGTAGAAATAAAGTTCAGGCCTAACAGCTCAAAAGTGTGCTTTATCTGTCTCGGCCAGCCTGTATTTCACTGTCACAGAAGTCTACCGCAGGCTGTAAATTGACAGCGATAACCTCACAAATTAGATTTGGCTCTGAGCTGTGCCAGATCTATTTGAGACTACAACTCTGGACTGAAACTTCCCAGGCTGATGTAGAAGAAATATGTTTGAAATAGAGCAGCATTGCACCTCACCTGGAAAAAAGAAGGAGGATTTACTAGAAGACTCTGAAAGGTTAGAGCCTAAATCCTACATTTGGAAAAGTTATTTCACAATAATCCTGTTCACTTTTTGGAGCTGATCGATCGTCACTGATATATGCCAGCGACACTGCCTTGTTTTGTTAGTTGCGAATTGAACAGGCCATCAATCTTTGTACGTGCTATGGCAGCTGCACACGCCACAAGTAATTTACCTCACCTTGAAATTCCTTGACTCCTACAAGGAAAGAAATTTATCCAGTTATTCCTCTCTTTCAAACCAGTGTTATTCCTTTGATTTGTTTTCTTTCTTAAATCCTGTGATGTTTGCTATGTCAGTGACACCTTTCACTGCCTCTTCACCCCTTTCTGTAATTTCTTTACCCTGCACTCTGTGGACAACTGAGAGAGATTACAGATAGCTGGAGGTGTGGCAATGCTATAATTCAGGGTAGAGATTTCTCCTGTGTGTTTGTGTACTGTGGGCCCTGAAACTCCAGCTCAACAGTAGCAATCTTATTACTTAAAGCAAAGAAGGGAGGGTGGAAAGGAAGGATTGGATTGGACGAATTGGATTGCAAAGTGAGGACTGAAATGTAGCTTAAATAGGGGGAAAGGAAGACAGAGAGGAAACAAACAAAAAAAGACATGTATGCATCAAGTGAAGCCTCCTAACCTGCTCCAACCAAATGGTGCTGTAGTAGTCTTGGTAATTACTGATGTCACTGTGTTCCCACTCAGGGCATTATAATGATTATTTTGCATCCTGTTATCTGATTTGACAGCCAGGATGTGGAGATTCAAAGAAATTAACTGAGAAAGTCGATGCCAGTAAACCCCAGCAGGTCCTACTGTAGAAAAGTGACTATTGATCTGCAGAGGCACTTGCAGAAAATACCTGGGTTAATCTCAGAGAGGGGTGAGGTAAATATAGAGGTGGGGGGAGAAAGAGCTCTAATAGGATTAGTCTGAGTCACACAGACGTGTGCCACTGCAGTAAACCAAAACATGCTGTGGACACGTGAGCAAACAGACAACGCACCCTAAAGACTGCAACTATTGGATGGACAGTCATCGAATTTGTTGAGATTCATGTTCTCCTCTAGATGAAATGAAATAACTTTGGGGATCTTTCATCTAGCACTATAACTAGGTTGAAATTTGTCCAACACTTAGGTGTGACATTGTATGCTACTTGATGTTAAATAATACCAGCTAAACATCAGCATGTTCTGCAAATGCGTTAGTATGCTGAATTAGCATTAAGCCTCAAGCACAGCATCACAGAGCCACAAGTATAGCTTTAGACTTCTGTAGGTCCTGAGGGACATGCAATACATTGGCACAAATATGTTTATTTACAAAATGACAGTCCATTCAATAAACATACACACCACGTTTTAATGGTCATTTTAAGTATAAAGTGTTTAAAATTTCTCTTACTCTGGCAATATTCGTTCTTATTCCGTCTCATTCAATGACAAAGTCTTTGTGTTGGATGCAAATAGCATGAAACTGTATAACTCAGTACAGAAGGGTTCCGCTTCACAGCAGCTAAAGATTGTCTGTGTAAACACAGTGGGCGATGAGGAGGAGTAATGAAGGCCTGCTGCAGACCAAACTGACCACTATGTGCTGGCAGGGCAGGCAAACACCAGCAGGCACTAATTAAAAGAAACGTCTCAATTGGGGCTTTCATAATTGTGCTGAACTAAAACAGCTGTGTGCCAAAAAAAAGCAGTGCAGTGCAACAACAACAAAAAAAAGGCGAGGAGTTAAATAAATAAACCCACTACATGTGCAATGTCAGTGCTTTTAACTGATCTTTGAGGACTTGATGCTCGGGTATATAGCCTTAAGAGTCTAAACTAAATTCAGATCAACCCAACCAATCATTATAAAAGTTTTTTTATTTCATTCTTTGGTTTAAAAAAGACACTTTGTAACCACAGATGAGACAAAATATGAATAGTTACTAAAACAAAATATTATTTTCAATGGATCTGTACTCAGTTGATATTCTGATTTTCAACAAACAAAATGCAACAAAAGTTGTAAGTTTGGATTAAAACTGCAATATGAACTGAGGGGAAAACAATAAAACACAACTAATACATGGCCGCTGTCAAAGTGTAAAAAGGTTTGACAGCAGATAAAAGAAAACACTGATACATTCCTGATATATAAGGTTATTAAGTAACAAGTAACAACCTTATAAAACCTACTTAAATAACATACAGGCTAAACTAAACAGCAAGGTGTTAAGAGTCACAAGAAGAAGAAGACAGTGGTTCCCAGTTCTACCAGTAGACATACAACTGGTGATCAAGGGTTACAATTAGACATTGCTTCTTTTTAAGGGGTCAAAAGCCAATCAGATTTGGAACCACTGAATACAACACTGTATAAAAAGGAAACATTTGTTTTCTGCTTTGAGAGCTTAGTATAACAAATAAGTAACAAAATCCTTTTATATTAGAGGGTCCTAATTCAAACCCAGAGCATACTTTTGTGTGTAATTAGAGAATGGGACGTTGTGCCAGACAGTTCAAATGTGACTAGATGTCATTTATAGGCATGCTAGTATGGCGCTAAACACTGCATTTTTTCCAATTATGTATTTATTTTTTATTTATTCTGGAGGAATTTATATATAACGTGGTATGTATGGGATAAATCTGGGGGAAATATTTTTTTTTCTTTTTTAAATGGAACCAGGCTGGTGTCAAAGGATGGACGATTAATGCAATAAATTAAACAAAAGCTGCTACCTGACTCTTCAAAAGTTAACTCTACATTTACACATCATCAAGAGAAAGATCAGCGGAAAGAGAAATGTACATTTGTCCCTCACAGTCCCTGCCTTTTCTCTCTCCTCACCCACATTCTGATAAATTCTCTCCATCTTATCCATTTCCTCCACTATCACAGCTTTGTTCTATCTCCCTCATTCTTATCTCTGCAAGAGTTCTCACAATGTCTCCTCCTCACGTCCTCTCTTCTTCATCACAGCTCGTCCCGTGCGCTCCAGTTCTCCAGTTCAGACTGCAGTACATCAGAATTCTGGGCCTCAAAGCTCAGCTCCCCTTGCTCCTGAGTTTTCCTCGACTTGGCTCGGTCCCAGTCGGTTTTGACAGTCTCGTTGTCCCAAACGACCGATGTTTCCGTGTCACTGATGTAGCCCTGGTCTCCCGTGTAATGGGTCGGATACACCAGAAGCGGCTCGGCAGAAAACGCGCGCAGGTCCCGACTCTCAAAGTGCTCCATGTACTCTGAACTGATGAGGGAGAGGAGTGGGGATGTGATTAGATTGACCACTAGCGCCACAGGAAAAAAATCATAAAGAAGAGACAGATAAAAGGAACCGAAAGAAGATGAAGGGGCGTATGGGTTATGCTCACACTGGATGTTTGTTGTACATGACAGGGAGGAACTCGTCAACAGGTAGCAACTTGGTCAGAGGTTCGGCCCTAAGGAGCTTCTGGGCTCCTTGTAATGACAACAGGTAGCCGAGTGTCCAGTAGGAGTAGTCTGCCTCCACCAGATTGTGGATGTTTGGTACAGACTTCTCTTGGTGGTCCACCTGCATTCGCTTCCGCCCGATGTAACTGTATTTAATATTTAAGATAAAAGAGACAAGAAATATCAAGAGTACTACACTTGGAGCCGGTTTGACTAAAATCAAGTCCTTTAAACAGAATTGATGCAGTCAGTGGATGAGAAAAGCACTGCACTTTGACAACAATGCTGAATTTAAATTAAAAAAATTAACCTAAAATCCTGAATTGATTTAAACTGTTGAATGTATTATAATGTATATAATATCATCTTTAGCCTCAGCTTGCCATTAATGGTGCATGTGACAGAATTCTAAGCATAGTGAATCGAAACACTCCTTGCTTGAGTTGTAGTTTACGTCTTATGTTTTTATATACCTTCAACTTTTTATGAAAATAACTGATATTTTTTAACCAAAGTTTCTCATTATGGTACAAATGATTCAACTGGGAGACTTACTGCTCATACTCACCTTCCCTGCGTTCCAATACCCATACTACCATACTATTTAGTAAGCCAGAAAAGATTTAGAATGTCACAATACATAGTATATCAAATGCAGCATGCCAAAAATTCCAGGATGTTCTACCGCATCCAGTCAGATTTTGCAGTAAGAAAGCCAGCATGCTTTTCTGGCTACCCACAATCCTTTGTGCAGCATACAATATATGAGCAAAATTCAAGGAGCATTGTTCTAAATAAATAGTATGTCCCAATTGTATGCATACCGGATGCAACAGTACATACTCTGTCAGGGCAGCCACAGTGCATACTAAAAGTACTTTTACCTTCTGAAATGACTTCTCTATGTTTGCTATTCTATGACAGTGATCCGTCTGAATGTGAAAATGCTGGAGGGCTTAGTAGTGTGATGTTAAGAGAAAAAATTCCCACAAGTGTTTTCAGCATGTGATCAGTGGTGACTGAGATATCACGTGTGACAGATGGACGGATTTCACTGAAGGGGAGCATGATAATCCTCTCTGTTTACTACATTGTGGTGTACGTCACTCACATCAGATCCCAGTCCAGCTTGTGTGTCGTCACCTCCTCCAGTAGCGCCTGGAGACGCCGCTTGAAGAACACCTCGAAGCGGAGGTCGTCCTCGATGACCAGTGAGGTCCGCAGACCACGATCTACTATCTGTGCACACGCAGAAACACATACATATAAATTGTAGTGCATTACAGTGCTGCTGAGATGATGGTGAGCTGGCAAAAGTATTAGTGTGATGGAAAGGTTTCTTAAATCCTTAACTGGAGTCCTTTGATCAAAAATATAACATATACTCCTAAATTAAAAGTATGTGTAGACTTTCATCCAAGATTTAGTGACTTTTCAGACCCTCTTAGTGACGTACTGTATAAATCTATATATGATCTAATCTATATAAATAAATATATTTCTGGTTTAATTCATTCTCATGCATGCATTCCACAGATACTAGGTTAAACACTTAAGTCTCAAATACCACTTGAAAAAGTATCCCTTTTAAAGTAAATTTAGAACAGATTAAAAAATGTGTGATTAGTCTGGGCCAGTTAACTAGGACACTAATGCGATTAATTGCCATTAAACATTTCAATCAATTGACAGCCCTAGTATATATATATTTTCTTTGTAAAAAGTTGGTTTCTGCAGTACCAAATCTTGAATTAAGCTCATGACTCTCACCGAGCTGCCTCCTCTCACACAGAGGGAGTTACTGTGTTTTTTGGTAGTAAACGTTATCTACCGTGCACAGGTAGACCCAGAGGCCTGAGGCCTGTCCAAGCGTCTCACCTCCTTCCAGATGTTGTAATGAGAGAGGAAACAACCCAGTTCACCTTTGGTGAGAGGCCGACCATGATAAGGGTCTTTGTAACCCGGCAGCATCTTAATCTTCATGGACTCTATATCACTCTTGTTCAGAGCTCTGAGGGAAAGAGAAAGGATAGATAAAGAGATTAGAAAGAAAGAAATTTTGTGTGTGTGTGTGCGTGTGTGTATAAATAGGATTTTGACATAAGGCATGCATGTGTTGCAAGGTTTTTCTATTTATTCATACCATTTTATATTACGATTAGAAATCAAATATGTAAAACATGACACTACCTACTGACTGGATAGCCTACACAGAGATTAGAATAGTTTTTTTATATATTTGAGCTAAAGCTATATGGTTCAGAGAAAATGTAACTGACAGCATGCACCCGCTACTTTTCACCTGGTTGTTTGTCTCAGCTCAGCCTCCCTACATCAATCTACACCGCATGTTGCAGAGGCACAAATCAAGAAGACACAGGCAGTGGGGGAGGCAGAAGATGAGAAACGTACTTGCCATCCACAGCGGCAACAACCTTACAGCTGAGCTGCTGCTCATACAGAGTTCTTAGCATTCGCTCGCGACGGTCAGATCTCCGCACCAGATTTATCATAAACACCTGGGTGTACACAAATGCAAAACCTCATACAAACACGTAGGTTATTGTGTGTGTTTCTATGTGTGTATGCGATTGAGTGTTTGTACCTCATCAAAGCCCATCTTGTTAGGCTGCTTTGGAGGAAGAGACAGGAAGCTGGAGGGCTCCAGTGGAGGATTTTTCACTTTCAAAGAAAAAGCAAGGGAAAGGTTACAAAGAGAATGTGTAATGTGGTATAACAGTGGTTCCCAACATGTGGTTCAGGGATAAACGGGGGTCCTTAGGAGATTTCAAAAATAAACCATTGAATTTACATGCTAGAAATTTAGCAATATGAGTTTGTAAAAAGGATTATTATAATACTAATACTAATATTATTAGTATTCATTATGTAGATTTCACGGTCCATCCGACTGGTGTTTCCTCACCTACAATGCATACAATAATGCTGCACTAAGACTATAGTACACAGTAGTATAATTTTGTGACAAAGTAATAATAAACAAAAGACAATTTTAGTAGGAATCTAACTAAACTCGAAAAACATGCAATCTATTTCTGGAGTCTTTGGAATGAACATTTTAGGAGGCCTTGAATTATAAAGCGCACTCAGTTTCTTCTACTGTCTCCTGTTGTCTCCTCCATGTCTCATCTGAACACCTTTCCATGCTTAATTGCCAACTTCATTAACAGAAAAAAAAACTGACTGCAGAAACATTTTAGCAAGATTTATTTTGTTGTGTCAGGATATTGTGTTGCTATGGTAGAGGCTCAGAACTTTATAACCAAATATAACTGTAGGCTGCTTCTGAAAAACCTGTCTTGCATTTCCAAGATGGGTACAGCAAAATAATACTTAGTTCAGCTTCACATAAGTTGCAGAACAGTACAGCATGATATTGCAAGCTAAAAGGTAAAAGTGGAGTAACAACAGTATAACAGTATATTCCAAATTAACAAACCTCCATTGTACAAAGAGACCTAATCAGGTGTAATCACAGCCTAGTGTCTGGGTCAGTGTTAATCACAAGCAAACTCACAGCCTTTTGCTAAAACTGTGGAACACAAAGAAATCATTCTGATCTTTGTGAGTGTTCTTTGACCTATTGACTCACCCATGACCTCAAGGTGAGTGTGCACGAAGCTCTCCGCCTCATCCTGTAGGGTGCCGTGGGAACGGATTGGAACTGGGAAAAACCCATAAGTCTCTTTGTTGCACAAGTACATCTGCACACCTGAGAAGACAGAAGTGAAAAAAACATGCTTACAAAACACAGAAACAAACTGCTCCCGGTCGACCACATGGATATGCACACTCACACCAGGACTGATAAACGTGCAATAAAAATGTGACTGTCCAATACTGTAAATACATTTTACTATTTTATTCTCTTTACTTATATTTATCTATTGTTGTCTATCTATCCCTTGCTGCTGCAACAGAGTGAATTTCCCCATTGTGCAATTAAGAAAGGATTTGGAATTTTGAAAACAGAACGTGTCAAGAAAGACATTAAGCAGCCCTCCAGATGACAAGTCTACCTCTGTTGCATTTGTCTCACCTGCCAAGCGAGCTGAGTAGGCAAAGACGATGACATCATCCAGGGCCCAGCTGTACTCCGGGTGTGGTGGATAAAAAGCCAGCTGACGGGAGGCGTCTTTTTGTAGGTCCACTAGGTAGGTGGAGTGGACCATCGGTACAGCAAAACAGCCAAGACGCTCCTGCTTACGGAGAGGCATGTAGGCTGGTGTACGCTTGTAATAACCCTGTAGTGAGTGCACACAGACGCTGTCAGCTTACTCTCAATTTTCTTGAGTCCAACTTGTTTCCAAAATTTGTCAGGTGAAGCTTGATCTGAGATATTTGACCGAGACTTGATTGGTCTGCCGGAAGTGTACATCTGTGTGTCCATTACAGGAAGAAGACATCTAAAAAGAAGACATCTAAAATTCCATACTAATAAATTACAAAAAAACATTTTGCTTTAATTGTTATAAGTAAGTAATGCTAATTCATAAGAAATTATACCGACAGACATTGGGTATTGCCTTTTGGCTATGGGCCCATTAACTGTCAATGAAAAAAATGTTCTTTGCAGGAATCTGGGAGGCAGACTCTTGGTTGAATTTGTTTTATTTTGTGTTGGAGGACAGACAATGGCCATATGTCTGCTCAGATTTGAAAAGAAGTAAAGCTGAGTGCTGAAAGACATCCCGTCTCAGCAGATCACAGACAGGACCCTATCTGAGACTAACACATACATTATGTTATGCGCAGATCAGATCAGAAGTTTGATTCTCTGTCCGTTCATTAAAAAAAAACATTACTACACAAATTGTTTCTATTAAAATAGCTTTTGATAAGATATGACATAATAAATAAAATGCTCTGACACACCAACCCAACAACCGACCTTTGGCAGAAAAGGCAGTCGGAATGACAGTCTCCCTGAGTTGGTCAAATAAGTGCCTCGGAACACACCAAAGAGCCTTGAGCGTACGTTCTGCGCAAGAAATAATACGTCGGCATAACAGCAGGAGGCACCAACCGGTATTGTCGGCCAAAAACTTCCACTCTGTTTGCACACATGGCAGGTGTCAACAAAGACAGATGTAAGTGGACAAACGAAGAGACAAGAGATTTTTTAAATTTAATTTATCAGGAACTTGCGAAGGAAATGGCCAACAAAGGTTACAACAAGCCGTGGGACGTCCTCTGGAGTAAATGGAAGGCACTCAAACAGCGATACATGTCTCAAAAAAAGAGTTGTCTCGCAGCAGTGCGGGAGGAAAAAGTTGCATCTGAATCATCATAGCAATATGTTGATAGCATTATTGTTTCTTATTATAGCTTGATATGTCGCTATCAGCTGGAATATAAGCACTACAACTTGTGCAATATTGACCATTTGTTGGTAGACGGTGCAATCCATTTCATCTAGAAAGACTTTGTTGAATGTTGTGCGATTTAGTGCAAAAGTGAATGGAAACACCATAAAATGTCTAAAATCAATTTGATATACCAATTTGATCGCAAAGCAGCATGTGACGGCATTACGCACAGGTATTTATTTGCTTTAAAGCCGTTGGATGGAAACACACTTTCACTAGTTTAATTCACTTGCGTATTTTTACCAAACTTCAGATAATTCGATTGACAAGTGGATGGAAACTTAGCTACTTTATTCACATTCTTAGCCCATAGAGTTACTAGCAGACTTTGTCAGGATTGCATTATTCCAAGAGGTTTTTATGGAGACATTAGGAAGAGGCTACATTTGATGAATAATTTATTTTGGGTCAGTCTGTGTGTTAGAGTCAAAAGGATGCTGGTGGAAACTGATGTGTTGCAATGTAACAATGTACATACAAAAGAAAACCCTGTACTACAGTAGCAAGTGGTTCATAATTCCAACCCCATGCATAATGGTTTTGAAAAGTCATAGAAAGTATTAGACAGACAGACAGACGAGAGAGATAATTTTTACTTAAATAACTTAAATAAATTATAAATAAATAAAATAAATAAAATAAATAAAATAAATAAAATAAATAAAATAAATAAAATGTGGGATACTTTTATGTGAGATAGACGTAGTGCAAGTATATATTATGCAGGTGTTACAAGTCCTTGAACACATGAAAACAAAACATCTGCAGTACCTGTGAAGTCATCCCGCACCAGAAGTTAGAGTATGCGGCTCTGGACTCCAGCATTGGCGCTACAATAGTCTTGTTTTCACTCATCAGTTTCCACAATATGTCCGTGTTTGTGAGCAGGTTGTCACAGTCAGCCACCTGCAGATAAAAGAGAAGGGCACAGTATTGACACGAATCACACACAAACATGCAAGCACAGACAAAATGTCACTCAATGATTGATTGGGCCACAGCAACATGGTTCGATCACAGAGCAGTACTGTGAGCATCCTAACAAATTTCAACTCACAGCCCAGAATTTAAACAAGCCTTACCAAGAGACTGCCCTTGTATTTGCAGGAGGATGTTCTGTACTCTGGTGTGTTTAGACTAACTCAACTGCTGTTCAATAGGGGTGGGAAAAAAATAAAAAATAAAATCAACAAAAATCAATTCTTTTCCCTACAATCCATAGTTTTTATTGACCTTTTTCTCAAGGATTCAGCTAAATATTTCCTGTTTATATGGTACCGCTGATGGTCAGCCTATCAGTTTCCTACTTGTAAAAAGAATGATATAATCATTGGTGAAACTATTCATTGGTCGTAGATTTTTCTACAATGTTGTCCCTTTTCTTTTCTATGTAAAAGAGCTTTGCTTTATCATCCACATCCAGTTATTATCAGGTGTAGACAATGGTTACCTCCACACACAGAGTCCGAGACATCACTGAGAGTACATAATAAGAGGGGGCTTATGAAGCGGTTAAGAGGATGTTATCGTACCAGCAGGTAGTCGGCCCAGATCTCACGGGCGGTCTCCAGCGCTGCCTGGCGGAGCTTCATTACGTGTTCATAACGGAGATTATTCCAGTGCTTAGGCCCCATCTCGTCTTCAAAGGAACTGAGACATGCACAGACAGATAATGTAAAAAAAAGTAATGTACTGTACGTCTCACACACACACACATAATCACCCACACACATACATTACATACACACACAGTACCTGGGTTCATCTTCAGGTCTCCACTCCACATAGTGATAGTCATTCTGCACCTTGACGAGCCAGTCTCTCAGGATGGCTGTGGTGTTATCTATGTTGTGATCTGTCGCCACCCTGTGGAGAGGAGAGAGGGAGAGAGGCCACCTTGAAGCACCTTGATCTGCAGTACCACCAACCGTTAAGATATTCTTTTCAATGATCCAGTGTTAGGGCTAGATCTATGGATAAAATCTTGAGTCACTGTGTCAAATTTCATATTCCAACAATGATATAGTAAAGTCCATTATATTTGATTTATATAGCCCCATATCACTAATCATAAATTTGCCTTAAGGGGCTAATATCAGGAATGCACCGATCAGATACCGATCAGCCTTATAGTCTCTCAAATGCATGTTTACAAACGCCTTTACATAGTCAATGTAACCATTTTCTAATCCATTTATATGAAAATAAGATTACAGTAGCTTTGAGGAACATGGAAAACAACAAAAATATATATATATTGCTATAACCAAATCCCAGAAGATATTGTATTGATCTAGTATTGATTTATTATCCATTTCTACTTTGTCCTCGGAGGGTCCTGCTGTCATTAGAGCAGAGTTGCACATCACGAATGTCAGGAAGTGGACAAAGATGATAACAGACAGACAATAGGGGCTGAAAAAGGGAGCAGCGGCATTCATCTGCTGTCTGTGTTATCATAACAAATCTCAGTGGGTCAGGGAGGGCCAGAGACACAGAGGGAAACGAGGGAAAGAGGTAAAACATAAAGATAAAGATTCAACTAAAATGGAGTAAATATGAGAGATGTTGATTTACTCCCATCCCCGTCATGTAGTGAGTGACAGCCGGCATGCTGCAGGTGTTAGTTTACCATTGGTCTGTGGCGCTTTAACACAGCAGTGCCATCCCAGCACCTACATGTGACCGTCTTACCAATCCATCTTCCTCCTCTCTTTCTACCTTTCCCTCTCTGACTGCTGTAAAGTTTGACTGAGCAGAGGTAGCAAATAATGTAAACGGCTTATAGAGAGGATTTATTTGGGATTGCTTACATGCCAGCCATTGAACCATGCCTAAAGGATAAGAGAGACATAGATGAAGGTCAGAGGGATACAAATTGAAGATTTACAGACTGATAATATCCATCCTGCATGTCTCTGCAGAACACACACATTATTGGGCAGTCTGCATGCGTGTGTCTATGCCGCCACTTGCTAAACACTCCATCTTAACCTGTCAGTCTGATAACTGCAGGTATCGACAGGTGGCCAGCTAGCAGCTCAGTTTATGTATTTCACACTGCATTTTAAAGCCATTTTATATCTGTTCTTCCACTGAGGGAAGAGATATGTTGTAGACCAAAGCAACGATGCAGAAAACTAAGCTCCGGCTGCCACATGGGGATAGTTATACTCAGGCGCAGAGGCTGAATTGGCTGGCTGGGATACAGGGAAAAAAGCTCTCAACTCCTAGGCTGGTTTGTTTAAATAGACACACGGGCACTTGAATCCCTCATTGTAGCTCCAACTGAAAAAATTTAATTCAACATTCACTCTCAGATGAGGCCCACCATGTTGGCTCAAACAATCAATTCATAGGAGTGTTTTACTCTAATCCTAACTCACACAGTCCCATTAAACAAAACTCTATCTCGAGGCTATTTCAGAGAAATATAATCTAACCTGTCAGGTCTGAATGCTGATTTTTAAAAAAGGATTAACTTAATCTTCAGAAACAGATCTACTGGGACGGGATCAACATGAAAAGAAGAAGTGAGCAGTGAAAGAATGATCTGGAAAGAAAGGCTGGGTGATGGAACAGGCTGAAGAAAGGTCAATTCTGCAGAGGTCAGGACTGCTCTTGTTTGAATCGAGTTTGCAAGACGAAGATGTGGAAGGGGAAGAAGTAGGGGAAATAAAATGTGAGCGGGAGGGGCGATGAGAGAGACGATCTGTGACTGAATGGAACTTTTCACAGGCACGAGTTTGCTGGCGCAACAATACCACAGTCCCTACAATTCCACGGCGCGTGTACAGCCACGCTGCTCTAACTTTTGCTCATTTCACCACCAATTTGATTTGTTAAGTGTGGAGATAAAGCATTCGTGGGGTTTTCTACATTTTCATTATAAACACAGCGGCCCCACCTGGCCATAACTCACAAGAGTTTTCCCACTATGTCTAACGTTACATGGGCTTGACGTGTCTCTGGTGCTCCCTTAATGAACTCACACTGACGTTGAATCACACTTTGAGGTACTTAATTTCCAATTAGATCATGTTAAAATACTTTTAAAAGTTCTGACATGCAATAACGTTATTTTTAAGGGCGATGACACCATGACACTTACCACAGCGCAATGCGGTCCTTCGGGTAGTTGAGACGCTCAATGGCTCCGAGGAACAGCGGCAGAGAGTGCGCCGAGTTGCGGCAGACCAGTGCGACGACGACCCGGGGAGCGAGGAGCGGAGACTCGGGGCTCCAGCGCTCCTCGGGGAAATATCCCCAGCTCGAGCCCGGCAGGAGAACGAACAGCAGGGCAGACAGCAGCGAGGTGACCCGGGGCATGGCAGGTGAAACAAAACTCACCGGTAACGCGGCGGACAGAAAGGGACAGAGGATGACGGTCACGGTGTTGTGTTATGCCGACAGTGAAACCATGGCGGAGGAGCTGGCTAAATTAAAGGGCAGGTCTGGAATGGTTTAAGGGGAGCTCGGTGGTATCAAAAGACAGACACACATTGATATGCCTTGTGTAAATTGTTAAACTAAATCATATGAGGGGGTCCTGCCAGTATCCAGGTTAGGATGAGTTGTACGTTTTATAACTTCTTGTCTCCTACAAGCCCAATAAGACAGTTAGGCTTCCTCCCTCTGTCCTCCCCTTTAAGAACAGATCCAGATGTAGGACGCCACTAGAACGCAACAAGGGCGTGTCCATGTGTTCAATGTACAGCAGGCCACAACAGCTAGACTTTACATCATAAATGGTCAAAACTAAAGGTATTCTTAACTCTTGGTTGCAAAGAGATTTAAGTATGTTTGGTAGAAGTCTCTTGGTCAAAGCAGACGGTCTCTCCCATTTTGTTTACCCTTCTCTCTCATTATTTATCAAAGACAAAACACTTCAGATTAATACAAAAATTCCCGACTTCCTCTGGAAATATAAACCACAAATTTAAAAAGGAGGTTCTTTCTGACTGTAAAGCACAGGCTGGTTTCAACATTAGCTGGTTTAGACATTTTGGACTTCACAGACACCTTAAATTCATTTAAAATTGGTTGCATCAGGAGATGTCTTATATAGCCTATTCCAATTCCTCATGTTTTTTTGTTTTTTTTATTACGAATCATATATTTAACTGAGTTGGTGGTCTTTCCTGTCTTTTAAGATGTGATTATGCTCCCTTCAAATTTCCTATCAAGTAATCTAAATTCCACCATCAGTGTCTTCTGGCTTGGAAACTGTGTTTCATTCACAACTTCCCGCCTCATAAAACACTTATTTGGAACAATGCAGACATTACAGTTAAAAACAAATCCCTGTATTTCTCTAGATGTTTTGAATGTGGCATCCATGATATTATTTCTTTATTTGATAGTTCTGGCACTATTTTAACATGATATTTTTTTATTGCCTCATGGCTTCCCAGTCCCATTTAGGGAATTTAACACACTGATTAAAGCTATCTCTAAGGGTTATTAATCCGTCTCATGAAAAGTCACCTGTCACTACACAACATAAGTAGAGATCCAGATAATCCAGTAAGAATACGTGCTGCAACATTCTGGACCATCTGCAGACCTCGCAGACTTTTCTTTGGCAGCCCCGAGAACAGTACATTACAATAGTCTAGTCAAGATGTAAGAAACCTTAAAACTTTAAGAGTGACATCACCTGGTCTTTCCAGATGATGATTGAGAAAAATCCATGATGCTGTCAGGTCTCAGCTTTCCAAAGGGGGCGGTGCATGCTAGAAACTCTGCAGGTGCCCAAACTTTTGCAGATGCCCTTTTTTGTTTTCTGTTATTTTGAAAGTGTAAATGATGGAAATAAAATCT
>NC_045734.1:21336054-21337015 GCF_008692095.1 Etheostoma spectabile | reverse complement strand
GACATATTATACGAATGTCTAATCTGTCATTTAATGCCTTTTGGAGATTTTGAGCCAAACTTTTGAGCCCCACACAAAAGAGAGAGGCGCTACAACAGAGCATTTCATAGGGTGAATACAGGTATATAGAGACGGAGAGCATGTGAAAAATAATTCAAAACACTGAAGCATGTAATGCATGTTCTAATAGAAACCCCAAATACATGTCCAAACCTGGGAATGAGCATATATTATGGGATCTTTAGAAACTAACATTGTTTGAAATGGACAGAGAAATGAGAGGAGGAGGATTATTGGAAGGCAAAGAGGTTTAGAGGACATCCTGTCTCAGTATTGCTCACCTCCTCCCAATCGCCCACTGGATAAACCTCTGTTTGACAGTTTCCTCTGATCGTCTTCAAGAAATCTTCCCACCAGAGAGCTTACAGACCATCAAGGGAAAGGATGGGAAAAGAATAACTTGAAAAGAAGGCATCGAAGCTTGTTGAATTTTGTTTCGCTTATGATTGTGAACAGTAGAAGAAGAATTATACCAGAGTTTTAATGTTGTGTTGCAGCTTGCAGTATGTTAGCCCAATGTGTCTGTTCCTTGTGTGATCCAGTGGCCAGGCACACTGGGGCACTGTCAGGGTGCCGCATGAAGACAGAAAATGCAGTGGGGCAATTTCAACACACCGTTTTATCCCCTGATTTATCTGAAGCATGCATGCACACATAAGCTCAGACATGAAGACACATTTAAGGGTTTGTTTGAATAACAATAAAAAACAATAACAACAATGTATACAGACTGCCTATAGACAGTAAATGGCAGCTGTAATCTAAAAGCATACCTTTGATTTGTTGGCACATGTCATCCACTAACTCACAATGGTCCTGTATGGAGGTGCAGATATGACTCTGTCTTACACCCCAAACCACCTTTGAATACCTGGAGCATTCACACACACACACACACACA
>NC_045734.1:21317019-21336044 GCF_008692095.1 Etheostoma spectabile | reverse complement strand
CACACACACACACACACACGTGCAGATCAGGCTACAGTAGAAGCAGATGTAGGTCAGGGAGCAAATGGCTCCTGGATTTCTGTCTGTACCTGTTTGGACTCACGACTCTCAACTGTAAAACTCTTGGTGAACAGTAGGTGGCGATGTGTCCAGATCCCATCCATGTATTGAGGCAAAGTACCCTCCAACATAAACCCACCATGTGCAACAATTTTCTGCAGCACAGAGTCAGTTTTTAAAAAAATTCTAAAAATATGATTAAAATATTAAATCATTTTGATTTTCTCACAGGATGCTGAAGCAGAGGGCGGGGCTCACTGGGTTTTTTTCACATGTGGGTCAGTAGATTGGAGCTGAGATGACATTGACAAAGAGGAGCCAACGTCTCCATGATGTCAGCAATCTGCTCTGTTCACTAACAGAAGGAAAGACTAGATTTTAGCTATTTATTACCAAAATGCCATTTTAAGTTTAGGCAAAGCATTAAAGGAAGGTTCAGAATAAACGAGTGATGAAATGATGCCACCAAATTGAACCCCCTTTAAAGAATTAGTTGTTTGACAGCCCTCTCCACCTCAGTGAATGTGGGTCATGCAGTAGTGATCCCTTTCGGGTCACGCAATTTGCGTCAGTTGAAAATATCATAGTTGGATGAAACGTCCGTTATCCGTTTTTTCCATTTTTCATTTGAGCACAAAATTGTATATATGAAAAAGGAATCATTATTGTTTTTTTCATTTGGGTTTTGGAAACGAGTATTGAGAAAACAAGTCATTTTTGGCTTTTTGGGTTTTAATTTGAAAAACGAATCACGAGTATTACACAGATTGTGGGAACGTGTGAAGGTTCCCATATGTCACCTATCTGTATGTTACCTCAGAGACAGTTCACACACAGCTGATGTGGATGCCTAAGCAACAGGTATTGTATTAATTGGCTGATTGAATGTATGTGCGTGTACGCATGCATTTGTAAGTGTTTGGTAAATAGCAGCATTCTCTGCTAATGAGCATAAATGACAAAGGACAGAAAGTGTGAGGTTAAAGGTGTACAAGTCACAAAGAGAGATCTATTGCTTAGCATTTAGATTTAACATTTAGATTTAACATTTAAATTTAGATTCAATATTTAGATTTAACACTTAGGATTAAGTTAGATTTAAGACATTTAACATTTAGATTTAATATTTAGATTTAACATTTAACATTTAGATTTAAATTTAGCATTTAGATTTAACATTTAACATTTAGGTGTAACATTTAATATTTGGATTGAACTATTTAAAATATCTCCAAGTTGAAAAATATTGTTGTAAATGTGCAAGAAAGTGACCCTCAAAAATTCATACCAGTCTTTTAAACATTGTTTGAAGCTAAATGTGACAAAATATTGCTATTATTTTCAGCGTGAGCCGCTTTACAAATGGAACCCCATAGGTGATAGCCAGACTACACAACCATGCATTCATAGTAGCACTTGCATTAACAGAAACGATGTCTACATAATAACAATTAAACCTTAATGAGACTGTGAAAGAAAGATGTGAAGCCATGTTCAAACATATCAGTATCACTATCAGAAAAAATGTGAATTTATGCCTTATTTCTTTGATTAACCCTTAAATGGTAAAACCCCAAAAATTACAATTGATTTTTCTTTTCTTTTTTGCATTTCTAATTTTTTTTTTTTCCACATATTTACATCTACCAAGCAGTAGAGATGTACGTTAACAGTACACTTCCAGCTGCTTGAATGTTTCTCTGTTTAATGGGATTCTTTGCTGATTGTAAAGCTTTTTGTCATCTTATTGTGTGGCAGTATGTGCAGATGAACGGTGTTGGTGTTAGTGCCAAATTCCGTTTTTTTGCACACACTTCCCACACTGCCATTACACAGAGCTGGCTTAAAATTGGAAAAGTACCCCTGTTTGTAAAACCACTACTGAAACATGCTGTTTTTTGTATATATATGTAAGCAGTACAACATTTACAATTACTGAATATTTCTACCAATTGGTAGAGCATGTTTCTGAAAAAGTATAACAAAATCATCTGCCTTTTTGGGTGAGGGGTTAATAATTTGTACAATTCTGCATTGACAAACTGTATACGTTTTATAGACATGTCTGTCTGCCTTTAGAAGTGAAATATAGGAATATTTGTAGACATTATTGATGACATGGCATTACAGTAATATCACTGTTTTTCTACTAATCCGTTGCACATTTTTGTGTGAAACAGCAAAGGTTGAGACACTAAATATGTTCATAACACATTTACAGGAGTGTATTCACAACGCCACATATAGACCACGTACCACCTTTCACTTCTGAGCATTGGATTCAGTGAAACATGATGTACCTGTCAGGACTGATCTGGTCTACATGTTCTTTGGATCTGAGCAGTTCAAATAATTAAAGGTCAGTGAAACTGGATACATTCAACATAGCTTAGGCCTGGCATGCAGTACATGAAGCGCTACTGTTTGTCTCCAAACATATACAATAATTCAAAACTTGATGCATGTGATTTTTTTCAAAGAAGAAATTGCCACTTCACAAAAATAAATAAATAACAAAATATCTTCAGAGCCCAATCACACCTAATTTCTGCTTGAAAAATTTACTATTCAAAGAAAGAAGTGCAACACTGTACCTCTTTGGGGAGAGAGGTATGTGAAGTAGTTAAAGTAACAAGCAAAGGCACAGGAATGAAGTTGGCCTTGGGATGTGAGAATGCACCATAAATCACAGGGCCATGAAAGTCAAACTGAAACTACAGAGTGATGTATGGCTACATCTGGTGTAGGCACTTGGCTAAATTTCAAGTTTGAGAAGGAGTGTGTAAGCAGATCTAGGTAACTAACTTCAGTGCCTCTCATGCTCCTATCACTCTCGCCTCTCATGGAGCATGAGTCAAGACTGACTGTAGGGCAACTGTGCATACGATACTGATACCTAAGCACACAAAAACACTGCTCCTCCCCCCCTTTTATGCCCTCCCATGTTCCCCCTTTACATCTGTTTCGTACAAACCCACTGATTTAGTCGGACTCAAACAACACTGGTGCCAAATCTGGAGACCACCAACGGCCCCTTCATGAGCTGCCAGTCCTTCCTCCCCGTCTTCCTTCACCGAGCCGAGGCAGAAGGCCTCACCTCAACTCCGCGGTCAGTTGACTCTCCAGAGAGGTGTGAGGAACATGAAGTGAGCCTGTCTATGTTCTGTTTGGATGACCTGGAGCCTTTATGTGAACAATGTGCAGCTGTGAGCCACGCAGGACACAGGGTTTACCTCCTGACTGAGGCTGCAACTGACTGCAAGGTAGGACTCCGGTATGCTTTAAACTTTTGTTTGTCTATTTGTACCTTTTTCGTGAACAATTCCACCAAAGGTCCGTCCTCCAATTGTTTTAATTTAATATGTTTGGAGGCCTTAATGACTACAGTGTTTTACAAGAAAAGAGGCATTATTAGAGAAAAGGCAGGACAAATTAGCATGTTTTTGTGTAGAGGAATGTGTTTTTTGATATTTCCTATCAAATGAATCATCCTGTGAACCTTGAGATTTATTTTGCTACTGCTTACTGGGAGCCACTAAAGAGAAAGGCCTGAAAAAGGCCTCTTCTTCCTCCAATGAAGGCATTAAAGCTTAATGATGATGGATTCAATACAGAGCAGTTGGCAGGAACTCACTGTTTTCCTCAAGGACACTTCAGCAGGCCAGATGATTGCCAACAAGAGGGCTTGAGTGATGTTTTTCATTTAGTGGCGCCCTGCTGTAATAAAGCCAAACAAAACAGTAGTACAAATATGTGAAATAACAGCAGAGCTCTCATCTGCCCAAGCTCTTCACAGATTTGAACCCTTCAGCGAGTGGATATTTCAACAAGGAGGCAGTCAGGCATTTTTTCATCTCCTGTAAATATTTATTTTCCTGCCCAAACAGATGCTGCCTGTTAAGATGAGTTTACACAGGCAGAATTTAGAGTAGAGGCTTCAAACTGAAAACTACGCTGGTAATTACTGTTGCTATCATCATCACACACACACACATACACTAAAATGCCAAGACTAACCTGAGAGCTGGTGGATTATGTTAAATTCCTGTGAAGTCAGTTTAAAGTAATTTTTAGATATTACTTATTTATAAAAGGGTCCTTTATTTTGCTCATTGTCAGGTTCAGCTTTATTGTATTTTGGGTTTCCACTAGAACATGTTTACATGCTTTAATTTTCAAAAAGCATTATTCTTCTCATTCTGTCTTTTTGAATAAACCTGTATTCTTCCTCCTCCTGTTGAAACACTCAGTTTTAGAGCGCCTGCTCTGATTTATTACCATTACTTGGACTTCCACATCTGTGGTCTTGGAGTCTCTGCACCATCATTGCAGCCGTGGAATGACTGTAACAGCACTGTTAGGGCACTTTCTACCCAGAGTATACTGTATATGGTATAGTTGTGAGTGACATCACAACCATACTGAATTCCTCATGGCTCATTTAAAGGCACAGTTTCTAATACATACCCTATTGTGGTATTATTGTTAAACCCTGTTATTTTCTTAAGTGGCACTGAGTTTGGTGACATCACACAATCAGAGTGTCTAAAGTGTTCACCAATTTTTTTTTGATCTGTTTAATACCACAGACAATTGAATTTAAAACATTTTCATGGTCATACTGATAAACATATGTTGGAAAACTAGCAGTGACATATAGCCTACAGTTATTAACAAATATTTTTATAAATAGCTACATTAATGTACTGTACATCACATTTTTGTCAGTAAAAGTACTCATTGTATAGAATGGCCCCCGTCAACAGCTGTCAAAGAAGTGTACTTTACTTAAGTATACTATGAGTAATGTTATTTACCTTAAGTAGAGTACTTGAGTAAATGGACTTACTACTACTTGTTTTTGGCTATTCTTTGATGGTTGCATCAGATACTAATGGAGCGTTATTTTAAAGTAATTCTCTCTTCGGCCTCTAGGAGGAGCTCAAGATATCACTAAATGGACTGAAGAAGAAGATGATGTCCTTTGAGGAAGTCACACAGACCTGCCAACATGCATCCAGACATAACCAGGTAGATGTTAACAAAAAAAACAGTTCAGATGCATTACAAACTTTACAAGTGGTTCACTGCTTTAGGACCTCCCTATTCTTCCTTGCACTCTCCTTACTTTTCTGTTCTTCCCAGGCTGAGGCCAAACTCACAGAAGAGCACATAAAAAAGGATTTTGAGAGTCTTCACCAGTTTCTGAAAGAGGGGGAAGCAGCCAGGCTGCTTGCACTCAGGGAGGAATGGGAGGAGAAGAAGAGAGAGGCAGAAGAAGCGATAGACCGAATGAATCAGGTGATAAAATCTATGGAAGAAAAGATCCAACTGGTTGAAGAGGAGCTAGATGCAGGTGGAGATGGGGTTGGATTTTTAGAGGTAACACCAATCAAATGTTACATAATTAGTCAATGAATGTGAACAGGTACTTGTATTTGAAACATTTACCATGCAAACTCTTTTTTGACAGCACTACCAAGACACGATGAGTAGGTATGTGACATTCCTGGGTGTTTTTCCACACAAAAGCAGACGTACATGCGAGTGCAACTGTATAACCGTCTACATGTTCATGTTTATTTACTGCAGCACATGTCACAAGGAGCCACAAGTTTGCACACGTCTAATAGATGTAGCCAAACACCTGGGTAACCTCCAGTATACCGAGTGGGAGAAGATGAAACACATCGCCCCGTACAGTCAGTTTCTTTCTGTACATCAATGCACTTCCTGTCCCCTCCCTCCTTCTGTACCCTCTCATCCCCGTTATATCTTCCAGCTCCGGTGACCCTGGACCCCAGGACAGCTTGCCAGTCTCTGAGGGTGTCTCCTGGGTTAAACAGCGTCCATATTACCCCTGGACCCTCACAGGTGCTGGAACAGAGTCTGGATCTTGCTGTCCCTGTCCCAGCTATCCCAGAACGTTTCCACCCTGGGTCCCGCATCCTTGCGAGAGAGGGTTTTGAATCAGGACTGCACTGTTGGGATATCGAGGTACTTACATACTGTGTGTACTAGAGCCTGAGTATATAATTACATTATTTATCAATATTGGCTTAGAAAATAGTTTCAATATACACGATTAATAGGTAGCTTTTTCACTTTCTGGAAGCAAGTATAGTCATTACACACTGTCACTGATAGTAAAAAGTAATGTTCAATGTTCATTCTTATCTGTCACAGTAAAAATCACATTTGAAAGATCATTGCCAAAAACATACGTTTTGCCATAAATGTTTGTCAAAATGATGTGCTCATGTAAACACAAATAGCCCATATAAGGATGTGGTTTACAGTCTCATGAATCCAGTATCAGTTCTAGTAGTATCTAGTATACACACACCCTGAGATCCATTTGTTTTTTAGATGCTACCATATGAATTCTCCCTTCCATCCACCCTGTTTGTCTAATCTTTATCTCTGTTGATTTCAACAGGTTGGTTCCACCAACAATTGGACAATCGGTGTGGCTGCTCAGTCAGTGTCCAGAAAGGCAGAGTTTGAGGTCTGTCCAGAGGCAGGACTCTGGTGCATCAGCCTGCGAGAAGGCGAGTACCAAGCCCTGACCGCTCCCGCTCAGACACTAAACTCACACCAGCTCAGCAGGGTCCGTGTGAGGCTGGACTGGGATGAAGGGACCCTTGATTTCATGAACGCTGATTCTGAAACACATCTTTTCACGTTTAAACATTGCTTTACCGAAAAGATGTACCCATTCTTTGAGAGCACTACGTCGTGTGGGGGCTTTGCTGTGTTGGCAAAGAGAGTGAACATCAGCGTGGAGGCAGATTATGTACCCGTGGAGGACCCCGCTATCACTGAGGAGGATCAAGTAATGAAAAGTGAATCTTGCACTGAGGGAGATATTAATGCTTCGTCAGCCAAAACCAACAGCAAGATATCAGACTGCGGACGTCTGACAGAAGACCAAAAAATGCCGATTTGTTCTATAAGAGAGGAGGAGAAAACAATACCTCAGAGATGCACCACGAAGGACGAGCTCATTAAAACAAAATCCGCTGAAAAGGAAACGACAAAAGACAACAAAACTGCTGCCAAAAAACAGAACAGGAAGCCAAGGCTCAATGTGACCTACCATGTTTCACTGAACAGAGCTCATCAACAATGAACGTGAATATGACAAACAAATCATAATGTTGTGTTTAGTCCTATGAGCAAATACTTGGCACACTAACACACTGAACTCAGATGGGGAACATGGTGACGTTTAGCTTAAAGCACTGAAAACGTAGCCTACAGCCGTTAGAGATTTGTTGTGTGCTTATCAGTATTTAAATCCTCTGGAATTGTATTATATCCCAACAACAAAGGCTAATAACGTTAGTTTTACTTGAAATTGAAAGCTGAGTTTCAGCTCCATTTGTTCTGTTTTGTTTCTTTTCTTTAGATGTTGTATGTAAAACTCTTCATATTGTCTTTTGTTCAAATTCAATGCAAGAAAAAGATGAATTCAATTCGTTAAATAATATAAATTTTATTTCATTGCAAAATAACAGCATCACAATCACATTTCCACATCAGTATTTTGAGATGTATTTGTCCCTGGAAATACATCTCTCTTTCCCTCTCACTCCTGTCTAATCCTGTCTCATATACAGTGTCTCCCCTCCATGATGGCATCATATAGTTCATCAGAAACAGCCTCGTAACGCCCAGCACGACTGTCCAGAAAATAAATCTTTTCACTTGCGTGTTGTGGCTTGTATCCTTCCCTCTGCAGCCGTGTCTTTTGGATTTTAAAGGTACCTGAGGACAAAAATAAAAAGTGCATGTGTGACTTTTTGAGTGTGTGTGTGAATGTGTGTATGTGTGTGAATGTGTGTCACTGTCTCACCTGTCGTGTCAACAGATGGCATGAGTCGCAGGAAGACAGGGCGTGCGTAGGAAGGTAGGGCTTTCTGTACAGCGATAAAGAACGCATCAAGGTCAAACTGGCCTCCTGTGTGAGCTACTGCTGCCATGCCAGCCTTCCCCTCCACACCTGCACATGGACAGACAGGTGAGGTAACAGACAGAAGACACACCCTTAATCTTTAGTCTTTGTTTGGCCACCCTGCCTGTCTCGTCTCATGTATACCTGGAACAGAAACTCCATAGACGGCGACAACAGTGTGTCCCAGCAGGCGGCTGAGGACTCCCTCCACCTCTGTGGTGGAAACGTTCTCCCCTCGCCAACGAAACGTGTCGCCGCAACGGTCACTGAAATACATGTAGCCATATTCATCCATCACCAGCATGTCACCTGAGAGACAGACATAGACAGACAGAAACAGAAATGATATTAATGGTCATAATCCCTGGAGGGGATCGTAGAGTAGAGGGCAAAGACTAAAGTAAACTATGTTATTATGATGACTCACTAGTACAGTTTTGACTCTTATGATGATTCACTGTGTTGTTTGTAAATGAGGCAATTATAGACAGAGAAATTATATATATACATTTTCTAATGACAACTCCTTTCAGTTTGCTTTACTGAAGTAAATCTTAATGTATCCTGTGGACAAAGGACACATTATGTTTTACTTAATTGAAGCTATGTAATGCTCTCAGTGTGTCTGTGGGTGTTGGTTTCTATTGCCATTTCTATTGGGGTAGCCAGTTAATTTCAAGGGTTAAATAAAGTGCAGCCTCTCTCTGTTTGTTGTTGCTCATAGGGAGCTGAAACATATTCCCGCGTGCACTGGGACAGGTGTTAACCACGATGGGCAAGTTCCCAGCCTGTCATCACAGACAGTGAATCACTGACATTCACATTTTAATTCAAAGTTTCCAATGCAGCTGTCTTGTACTGCATGTCTTCAGACTGTGGGAGGAAACATGTATAAAACCAGACAGTCAATCATCACTATACTGACTGTATTCTAAAGAAACACAATTAAACACACCTGAGACATAGGCCGAGTCTCCTATCTTAAAGACATTGTGAGCTATTTTCTGATTGGTGGAGTCCTTATCAGCGTAGCCATCAAATCTCCTAAGTGGATCAGTCTGGTTGATGCGTCCCACTAGCATACCTTGCTCACCTGCATAGACAGAGAGAGAAATTGATGGGGGGTTGAGAAAAGAGAACATTTGATACATTTGCAACACTTTACAGGGTTGTTTGAGGGTTAAGACTTGGTTTTAGGATTATAGTTAGAATAAGGTAATGGTTAGGGTGAGGGTTAGGCATTTCATTGTGTTGTTAAGGTTAGGGTAAGGGGCTAGGGAATGCATTATGTCAATGATTGGTCCCAACAAAGATAGGGAGACAGTGTGTGTGTGTGTGTGTGTGTGTGTGTGTGTGTGTGTGTGTGTGTGTGTGTGTGTGTGTGTGTGTGTGTGTGTGTGTGTGTGTGTGTGTGTGTGTGTGTGTGTGTGTATGTGTGTGAGTGTGTGTGTGTGTGTGTGAGAGCTCTCTCACCAGGCAGGCAGGGTACACAGAGTCCCTGTGAATCCCTGAACAGATCTCCGTTCTCCTGTACCCTGATCAATCTGATGGGGTAAAAGCTGGGCAGGATGCGACTGTTGAAGCCACACGCCCCCACCTGGACATGTGAGACATGTGCATTACACACTATGCAGTGTTAAAGAATGTGTCACATACCGTGAAGTAATTTAAAACAACACACACCTTCCCGTCTATGTTCAGCAGGCTGCAGTTACACTCTGTGGCGCCGTAAAATTCCCCAACTTGTCGGATTCTGAATCTCTGGACAAAGTCTTCCCACACAGAAGAGCGGAGGCCATTACCAATGGCAACGCGCACCCGGTGATGTGCCTCGGATGAATGAACCGGCTGAGCCAGCAGGTAACGACAAATCTCACCTATATATTGAATTACCTTGACAAAAACAAAAAGAGAGATCAGTCAGTTTTGGTTCAAGAAAATCCCTTGCACTGGCCTGCAGCTGAACACTCCTCATTAACTTGATTTGGTGGCAGTGTGCACTCACAGTGCACTTGTGCTTGACACAGTCATCCCAAAAGCGACTGGCTGAGAACTTCCTTCTGATTACAACAGTCAAACCAAAGAGCAGACACTGGCCGACACCCATGATGGTACCTGTAAACATTCATATTTTCAGAGTATACACACACAAGAAAAGACAGAATGACAATAGTTAACTGCTTATCTATCCTAAAGCTTAACAGTATACTAGCCAGACATACTGTATACCATTGATCTAACTTCAAAACCAGCTACTGGTATGGTTAATTCAGAAAGGAATAGTTTTGCAGAATGTACTGCAGAATCCTGACTCACAGATACTAATGTGTGAGTGATGGATGTGGTGATGTTTTCAGTAATGGCAGCAATAGCATTACAACTTTTGAACTGTAAAGTTATTTGGTATGATTATGATCATTATAGTTGCACCATGGTAAAATTGGTATGGTGTCATATTTGGATAGGATAATACAAGGAAACATTTCATCAGGGGTTTTGAAAAGCCACAATGATGTAATGTAGGGAGTGAGCTTAATATGTCACTGATTATACAACATGTCTTCTTGTTGAACACAGGAACAAAAAGATTATGGCTGGGAGAAAACAAATTGATTGAGGCCTACCTGCAGAATGATACAGGGGAAGACAGTTGTAGATGATGTCATCATGACACAAGCCAAAGGAGTGGAAACCAAAGGCAGCGATGCGATAATACCTGACAAGAAAGATGGAATAAACTTCCATCATCACCAAATGTGTATGGTCCTGATTTTAATTGAAGCACTGCAGTTTGTTGATTCTGATGTCAACATTTAAAAGGCTTTTAATCATCCTTCATAAGTTGCTAAATTTTCCTGACCTCGGAGTGTAAAAGTTACTAAGTAGACACTGACAAAATAGACATAAACTACATAAATTTAACAGTGCACCATCAGTTCAGATGAGATCACAGATAAGCTCACCGACTGTGCACCACCACAGCTGCCTTTGGCATTCCTGTTGTACCCGAAGTGTAGATGTAGAAGAGTCTGTCTGTGGAGAGAAAGAGAGAGAGAGAGAGAGAAGACAGAGAGAGGGAGAGAAGACAGAGACAGAAGAAAGGAGACAGGAGACAGAGACAGAGACAGGAAAAGAAAAGTGAGTTGTGTGTTGTGAGTTTCACATGTGTGGTATGCACCCGGACTCCCCCATCATTCCTTAACATGTTTCTGTCAGTCTCCTTCCAAATCCTCAGTATTTTGAACAAGCAAAGACTTGAAAACTATTGACTTAGGAATGTCATGTGACAACAAAGGTAAAAACAATACAGATAAGCAGTCAATGAGAGACACAGACATATTGTCTTATAATGTACATGTAGTATATCAACAAAACACCTTTTCAAAATGTACTTAAATGTTGTATAAGGTTTAGAATCTTTTAAGTGACTTGATGTTTTCATGGACAGTTTGTGTATGTGTGTGTGTGTGTGTGTGTGTGTGTGTGTGTGTGTGTGTGTGTGTGTGTGTGTGTGTGTTTGTGCATGCTTATGTGCATGCTCTATCCAATACCAGAGAGAGTGAAATCTGGCAGCAAGCAGTTCTCTCTGGCAGGCAAAGACTTGCTAAGGAAAAGAAGGTGTTGCAATCAATTTGTGATATATGTAACATAATAACATTGTATGACAACACAGTCATACCCCGCACCCCTATGCACAAGCACTCAGTGGAGCCTCACCATTGAAGTTCTTCCTGAGTGTGTAGCGTGGTGGGTGTTTGGGCAAACGATCCAGCAGGGCATCCAGGCTCTGAATCTGGAGGCTACGGAGCTTCTCTTCATTGTCCCGCTCACCACAGCTGAACAAAACCATGTGGGGCTGCAGAGAGCCACTCACCTCTGACACCGCTTGGAGACAATCAAAAGTCACGTGTTACAAATGTGAATGCAAACTGATGTTTGTGTGCAGAGTATCTATCAGTCGGTATCTCCAGCTTCCTACCTTCTCTCATCTCTGTCCCGAAAACCATTGCCCGAGCACCAGACACGTTGACACAGTGCAGTAGCGGGTGCTGTCGAAGGTTGTGGTTGATGAGTGCAGCCTCTACGCCGATCATAGCCAGACCCAACCATAGAGCCACCATTAAAGGCTGACTTTCCATGTACAAGGCCACCACATCTCCCTCAGCCCATCCCTGTCTCAGTGCCCAGTGAGCCACAGCGTGGCTCCTCTGTTGCAACTTCTTGAAACTCCAAATCTGAAATAAAATGCAGTAAGATTTTTACAATAATATAACTGGTTTGATTTGGGGGTGTGGGATTCTGTTTGATATCTATCCCAGTGTAGGTGCTGATGCTGTTAAAGTTGCATTTATTTGTAATCGTTGTTGAGTCCTCACCTCTCCTGTAGCCTCATAGATCAAAGCAGGTTTGTCTGGGTGCAGTTTCACCATCTTGCCAAACAGGCCAGGGATGGTGCTTCTATTTCGCAAATTACGGTACATGGAAAACTTTATACGCAGGATAACGGCCAGACACCTTTTAGATAGAGAGGAGTAGAAAATAGGAGGGAGGAATGAAAGGTAGAAATTGGAATGTACTAGGCTGCATGGAAGATAAATAAGTGTCAAATATGACAACCGGAGAAACAGGCACATACAAGCACATTCACACAAACTCCTCACATTAGGTCTCTTTTGATGGTGCGTAGAGCTACATCTATGAACTTCCAGGATCCCCTCCGGGCCATGCAGAGCCCCAGCCCAGCCAACAGGCTGCAGAGCCAGGGGAGGGAGAGCAGTTGGACAGCCCCAAACACACTGAGGAACGCTGTGACACCACTCATCACACACATAGTGCTATCTGTGGAGATGCACACAGGGACTTCATGCAGAAAAAAAAAAAATCACAATACAAAGTTGTTTTTGTGAGAGGAGGCTTACCTTTGTGTGAGAATTTAAATTTTGGTTCAGCAAGAAACAAAGAAAACAGCAAAAAAAAAGCTGCTACTCAAGTCCAAAGATGCAGGCTATCAGTAAAGGTAACTTTTTTTAGTCAAGCCACAGCCACTTAGCCTTTTTGTGTGCTGTCAGAAGTCAGACGGACAATACGGATGAGCGGCAGAACGGACTGAAGCTGAAAGCAGTGCAGGTTACAACTCATAAACTGCTGCGTCACTGCAGCATTGCTCCCAGTGGTGTGGTTCATCCCCCTGGGAGAACTACATGTCCTGTAGTTTGATTAATTAAATCATAAATGTGTGATTGAATGGGGAAACTGTGAACTGTACATTTCCTGGGTAACATTTAGAATGCCACATGTTGTAAATGGCTAAGGGAAATAAAAAAGAACTGCATTCAAAACAAGAAGTTTTCTATCAAAAGTTAAATCACGGCAAAATGACGCTATGTTATTGAATGAACGAGCAGACTTTTAGAGCAGTTTGTAAATTGTTGGCAGTTCATCTGATTTTATAAGATAGCTTTGCAGGGTTAGGGTTACGTTTTGTATGTCACAAATGTGTCATTGTGTTAATTCTGTCAAAAAAACACACACTTTACAAATGTTTCAGATGAAGTAGAAGCTTTTATAAAAATGTGCGGTGCATAATCTTTGAAGAAAACAGTAGGCTACCAAACAAAATCAAAACAAAGTAGAAAAATAACTTTATATAGGCCTATACCTTCAAAGGATAAACAACTATAGTATATTTTAACAATAAGATCCTTACATTCACAAAATGCTGCATAATGCACGTAGCTTTTTTCACATGAAATACACTTTGCAATGCATGAATAAAAAGTATTTAAAAAAGTACAGCCACACGTAAGACCTATAACAGATTAGTTGTTAAAACCGACACATACACGTGGTCTTACAATCAGTTTCACAGATATATACAAAAAAAAAAAAACAGTACAGGACAAAACCAATTGCATAAAAATAGTGATTTGGAATCCAAAATTACTCTCTCAATCTCTCTTTTTCTGCATATATATATATATATATATATATATATATATATATATATACTTGATAGCTTTATTACAACAAGTAAACTGTTCAGTTTCTGAAAGTGAGGCTGGTTCTCAAGTCTTCTTGATTACACATGCACCGTGTGTGTGAAGATATGCTGCTTATAACTTTTGCAACAGAAAAGTGCAACAACATACTCAGGTCTGTACATTCCCAATTCCCATTTAATCCCATCAAAATGGTTAAAGTTCTCATTTCAGGGATGTGGTACCTTACAGTCACTAACAGTGACAGCCTATGTCTACAGTGTGTGTTGACATAGGCTACAGCTATTATAAGAAAACATGACAACATCATGGAATTGTATTCCATAAACACAGTTTGATTGCAGGAAGCTTATCAGAAGGGTGGGTCTGTTTTCATGAATTTCCGAAGAAACTATTATGGGTTGGATTTGTTTTTCTGTATTTCCAAATTATAAAGAATCTATCTATCTATCTATCTTTACACATGCCAGTGGCAAAAATACAGCTCAATTGCAAATTAAGAGATATTATTAATCGCAAAAATAGCCATAAGTGATTACAAAAAGTCACTTATTTTGTTTGAAATATTTAGAAAAAATAAAAATGCATGAAATCCTTGCTACATGGGATTAGCAGGAACATGCAGGAAACATCAGAGGCACTTCATGGGTCATTTGCATCATCCATTACACCATTACGACATACTGGTAAACAATTTGGAAACATGGAATAATTTATGTGAACATCGAATGAACAAAAATCATCCCCACCCTTTTTTCCACAAAGTACAGTGCAAACCTTTTGCTCATGCTTTAAACATAAAGAGCGTCACTTCTATTTTCTTGTAGCCTACATAATATAGACTTGATAGTCTGCACTTGAAAATAAATAGTCTTTGTCGTTATACAGTATGTACTGTGTGTATCACTTTTAATCCCTTCAAAGACAATACAGCTTATATTCTGATTTTGATATGTTTTGGATAAATCAATAAGACACTGAAATACCGTCACGTTCACAGAGATCCTAAAAAAAAGACAGAAGTCGGCTACTTCTTGCTTACTCTGACAGTAATGACACATGTAAAGAATTACTTTAGTAATCAACTGTCAGATGGGGCTGCTTAGTAGATTAAGGTTTATAGTTAAAAAATATTTTGGTCCCATCAACTTTATTAGGGTCTGAAAGTTCTGCAATGTAACTACTGGGGCTAATCAGACGACCCCTCAGACCTATCTGATTTAATTAGTTGTTTAATTAGATGTAACATTAAACAATTGGTGCTGTGTTACAACCAAAACTAAAGTAAAGTTTGAAATAACAACATTGTAAAAATGAAGTCATCCAAACCGGCAAGGGCCAATTCAGCCGAGATAGGTTAAAGGTGTGGTAGTCTGTCTCTGGGGTACAATAAAATGTAAAGCGCCTCATATTTGGGATTCTCCGGTATGCTGCCCACTGCGAGAACCCTAAATCAACACAAACAGCACAAGATCAGAAACAATGTTAGACTACACACTGTATGTAATGTGTTTCAGCAATGGCAGAGGTAAGCTTTTATTAAAGTTAAAGTAGCAAAACCACAATGTAATACTCCAGTAAAAGGATGGCATTCAAAAGTAAACATTTTTAAGAATAATCAATATTTTGTTGTCAATACATGGGTATGCATTGTCATGTAAGTAGCCTTTACATGTCATAGTTGGTCGAGGTAATGATCATTTTAATGCTTAATCTCATGATGATCATATCTTTAGTATGTAAATTTTGAATTCAAGTTTTAAATAAAAGCAGAGAAGTAACCATTAAACGTAAACGGTAGAACATGTCTGCCTAAAATGTTGTGGCGTTAATACCTTAAAAATGTATTTGATGTGTTTGTGACTTAGAGAGGGATAGTAAGGGAGGTTCCTTGATGCTTACTTGTGACTGACTACTGGATGGATTGGTACTGCTGAACTCCGAGAATCTCTTCTTCTGTGGTGTGCAGATGCAGGAGACAAAATGGGCATACTCCTCTCTCACCTGCAGAGGGCAGCAGAACATCAGGAAAATAATCCACTGCTCAAATCCCCTACATCTTTGTAGTTACAATGTCTTTTGTATTCTTATATAGTTTGATCTATTGTGTTAAAATCTTATACACACACACACACACACACACACACACATGCACCCGCACACGCACACACAGAGCTACTTTACCCCACCTGTTTAGACAGTAGGCAGTGCATGACGAAGACCAGCGCTCCCTGCAGGCTGTTGAGGATAGTAAAGATGTATGCTGCTGTTGTAGTGTCCTCTTGAAACAGGAAGGCCCCAAACACCCACATCAGACCAAGTACCCACATCTGCGCGATAGCTGTCACTGTGAAAGCTCTGCAGAGTAAACAGGAGGATGGAATCAGAAAACAGGCAACATATAGAGAATGAAAGGAAAGATTAACATGAGCCCAAACACATAGATGACTCAGCAACCACTGTACTGTCTGGAAACCCCCTGAATGGTGTAAAGGAAGAGAAAAAAAGTGGATGGTGCTCAGCAAAGCAGCAGTTTGCTGTCTAAGGTGGTGGAAAAAGAGAAGCTAAAAGCAACTGATGAATATAAAAGGTTAAAGAAAAAACGGTTTCTTTTAATGTACCCAGCATTATCTCTTTGTAGTATTTGGTGATATATCCCTCTTATTTCTATTAATAACTAGCAATATAATTCACAAAATACAGAGGGCATTAACGACATATACAAGTGTCTAAAACACCAGGTTTAAATTTCAGTCCCTCAGAATCGGAGAAAGTTTAACAGTAACTTGGACAGGTGAAACATTTTCCACTGCCAGAAACGTCAGAAAAATGATTAGAATCAAATGCTTTCTGAATAGGGTTTTTTTTTTTTTACTCAAAACCTGCTCCCAGAAATTCCCATTCCCAATTCCGTGGACTAACATTGTTCATTGAGCATCTCTGATTGATGAACCATGATGTGTCCTGCGGCTGCACGTTAATACAGTGTTGTTCACAGATGCACTGAGTGGAGTAAAAAATGAGCATGCATGGATGTAGAGCGGGAGCCCCTCAGTAGCATGTCATTAGAGAGAGCAGAGTTGGTTAAAAAAACATTTGCTACATTTTTCCCTCACTAAATTCTCACATTCTTTCCGTCGATGCATTTTTCAGTTCCCAAAGCTGCCCTATTTGGGCTACATACGTATTGACTTTAGCTGTTGAATAGGTGAGGGTCGCATTACTTCACACACCACAGCAATAGCAGACACACAAAAAGCCACACAGGCAAACAAACACACAGACTGACTTCATTTTGTGCAGTTTGGAGAGGTCTGGGTTGAGGCTGGTGAACTTCTGGGCGAGCTTCCAGACGGTGACGAGGAAAAAGAAAACGTTGATGATGATAATGAAGCACACGGGGCCGTAGAAACTCCAGATGAGGCCGTCTTTCAGGGACAGCCAGCAGCTAGTTGGGAGGAAGGAAACACGTGCATGACAGGGTTTTCATGACGTCGCTGAGATAGATAACAGCAGGTCTGTGTAATGCACTGATGTCATTGCCATCACACATTGAGCATGCAAACACACACACACACACACACATACACACACATACTATAACACTTACTGCTGGTCAGTGCCATATTCGTTTGGTCTAATGATGGCAGATATGATGACGATAACAAGGGGTGTCCCATAACCAATGACATACAAGTAGAGGGGCCGAATGGTGGCGTTGAACACCAGGACCACCATGCGATACAGCTGCACCCCTTCTAACAGCATCCAGGTAAACACTCCCAAGAAGAAGTAGTGAAGCATCGCAGCAACAAACCTGCAGCCGCCCTGTAATAATGTAACGGGACAACATGAGGTGAGATTAAAGAGGAAGCAGAGGAATGAAATGTCTCACAGCAGTAATATGATCAAGACAATACTTTAAATAAGACATGTCAAAGCTGTTTTTAAAGATTAGATAACAGATAGATTAACTAAATCAAGACCAGTGGGGGTAGAAGTTAGATTCTTACAGTAAGTTCTATCAGTAACTTATCAGTAAAGTCATATTATGTTTACCAAAAGTAAAAGTACTCATTTAGGCCCTTTCAAAACATATATCAATATTAACAAATTATACATTGTCTGACCAACAATTTTATAATTTAACTCTTTTATATACTGTTGGATGGTTTGATCTATGTAAGTGTAGCACAAACTGATAATCTGTTTTGTATGTGTATTACTGTCATAACTATAGCTATACATATTTATATCTATAAAAATAGTAGAAAACACAATATGTGTTCTGAAATGTTGTGAAATACACAAGAAAGTTGCATAAAATTGAAAGCAAAAGTTGTCCAAGGCTGTTATTTTCCACCACTTATTACTAAGACTTATTTGGTCATTTTGTGATTTTCCTCTCCGCTGTCAGCTTTCTCAAAACGTCTCGAAGCATAGTTTTTTCCCCCTTTTTTGCCTCAATATAACCACAGAGGTATTCAAGTGGCAGGAAGACGGGCTTGAGGTTTACAGAAGAGTGCCTCTTCACGTCTTAACTGTGCTCTGCTTTGTTGCATTTAAACAGGGTGATGAATGGAGCAGTTCAAGCCATTGTAAACATTTTACAGTAACTCAATTACTTTCTTATCACGTTAAAGACATATTCAGATGACTGCACTCTGTGTATCCAAGGTCACCTTTTTTTTGCACAAACTTACCACAGGTTTAGTTTGTGAAATGCCAGCCAGAAATACAAGGTCAGCTATGAAAAGGCAGATACAGAGGTGCAGGTGGATGGTGGTTCGGGTTCCTTGTATTGAGCGGCAGAATTTGAATGTCAGGATGCACAGTATGAGGCACAGCAGGGAGATGATCAGTCCTATCTTGGTCACCAGCTGGAGCCCAAACGTGTGCTGGTAGAGAAGACATGTTAGCTGATCAATTGAAGTCATAGGGTAATTTGGTAATTTAAAAAGTGTGTGTTTGTGTGTGTGTGTGTGTGTGTGTGTGTGTGTGTGTGTGTG
>NC_045734.1:21315237-21317009 GCF_008692095.1 Etheostoma spectabile | reverse complement strand
TGTTTGTGTGTGTGTGTGTGTCAGCTTCCTACCTTTATGGGGTAGAGTGCCATGAGTACAGCAAAGCTGCTCAGATGTTCACATGTACACACAGTGTGTGTGGCATTGGAGTGCTGTTGATAACAACCACCTGTGGACCAGGCCCCACTCTCAGTCCAGAATGTGCAGACGTAATTCAAGTTAGCTGACTCTTCAACATCCTATAGACATAAGAAAACCACTGTGTTAAAAGTAGGCTTTGTGTTTCATTTACATCTTCATATTCCAGTACATCAAATAGTTGTTGAACTATAATGACTAATACACTAGGACAGGTGGGACTACCTGTAAATGTCTGAGGGTGATGTTGACGGAGCGGCTCAGGTTCTGAGTGGATGGGTTGGAGACCACAACAGACACAACTCTAGAGAAGATCTGAAAGGAGGGGTTCACACCATCTTTTTTATGTCCTGTGAGCGCGTCAAAGGACTGGTTAACAGATATCTTAAGGTTCTTGTAGCTCAACAACGCAGCCAGAGCAAAACCTGTAAAGACATTGAGAAATATGATTGTATTCATTGACAAGATTGTGACTTATTTGTCAGAAGAGATAAGAAAAATGTTTACCAGGGTACGATCCCGTCCCTGCTGCTGTTGTCCAGTCAGTGTCAAGTGTAGCATTCTCGTTGGTCAGATGGATTGGCCCAGTGGGTGGAGTCTTTCCCCTCTGCACTGCAATATCCAGATCTATCAAGCAGATTTTGAATGGCATAGTTCACATTAGCTTTCCCACCATCATTTATTAATCTTAAATGTTCGTCCATGGAAAAAACTTGTGAGCTTGTAATTTTTCAAATACAGTATGCAAAGCATGGCTGAGCTTATGTACACTGTTACCTGTCTCAGAGGTCCCTATTTGTCTGCGGTTGTTTTTGAGCTGTGGGCCAATGAGCAAAATAGCGTTCTCCATCGTACTGAGCAATCCACTCACATCTTCACTGCTGTCCAGTTGACCGGGGGACAGGAAGGCGTCGGTCGCTGTGAAAAGGTTCTGTCCAAGTTGCAAGACAACGGAGGGGGCATCGATGAATACTTTGTGTCTTTGTGTGTGTACAAATGTGTCTAAGTTTTGCATCTGCTGTTCTGACCTCCAGTAGTGCATCTCCATCTGTGTTGACTTCACCAGCGGCACTTGGTTTTGACAGAGCAAAACAGCTGTTTCTCATCATGGACAAAATGTCTGCCAGGCCTCCGAGCAACTGAGACACAGAGAGAATAATACGACTATTTAGTTTGCCCTCTACTTAAGTTCATGTATACGAAACCCTACAGGGCCGCAGGGTGGACTAAGTAAGTAGAGGAAATTGGTTAAAATGTTTTTAGCAGGACCAATAGTGCTGGATTTTAACTGCACTCTGAGCTGCAGGGACAAGTGGGAAAATAAACCCTCTCAAACGTAATGCATTGTTTCAGCATGCTAATCATTTTGCATCTAAATGTGTAGTTTACCGGTGCAATCACGTTGTATCCATTGAAGCTGTCACAGTCGAGCGCTAGATGAAACAGAGCAAAACATCAGATTATCATCTCGCAGGCTGAGTTTACTTCAATACAATGTGGCTTGAAAGCCGAGGAGTGTTATGAAATCTAAAAAACAAAGCAGCAGCACAGAACAAAATCCCATCCCCCTAATCCTGTGAGACACATACCACATGTTATCTGGAATCTAATGAGTCAAAACAGAAAGTATGCAAAGGTACTACAATGATTTATGCGTGGTATAGTTTGTCCCA
>NC_045734.1:21276787-21315227 GCF_008692095.1 Etheostoma spectabile | reverse complement strand
TATGAACAAGTAGAGACGTAATTCGAGGAACTGAAAGTAAATAACGGTAATGGAGAGGGTTTGTATATGCACCCATACACTCACCTGAGCATGGGGTCCTTTTGTTGCCATAAGTGGTGTATCCTTCTGAACACTTGCACTGGTAACTCCCATTACTGTTTTCACAAGTCCCTTTCACTCCACAGAGATCTTCGTTTTTCTTTTCAGCTTCGAGGCATTCATCTATGTCTGTGTAAGGAGAGGGAACGGAGACTTAAGTAATTACTGACATAACTGAAGGGCAATGATTGCAAATGGAAAAAGCGCCACTGCAACGGAACCCGCGGCACTTTCCTGTGAGTCTTTCATTGTTGTCAAAAGGATCTTAGAGCCAGTTCTGAACTTTCCCATCAACTAGTGTCATTAGATTTTGTTAAGAGGTGCAATTTAGCAGAAGGCAGGAGATGTAATTACAGGGAGGAAGGAGGACAGTTAAATTATGAGAAAACAGTTGGAGGGAATCTTTGGATGCCCTGATTCATGTATAATCATTTAAAGCTTTATTTGAATATTAGAAACATGCCCATGTCATTGTAATATTGCCATGGGTGTTGTCAGAGGAGTTCTTTCTGTCATTCAGTGAGAAGCTCCTGCATTATCACTTCTATCTTTTGGCTGTTTATTTGAAGAAGAAAAACAATGAAAGTTGAACATTTCAGTAAAACCCACCAAAACTCTCAGGGGTTTTGCTAGACCAATCTTTCCTGGTCTGGTATGACCAGTAGTTTGGTGTGACTAATGTTAACAAACCTACAGTATATTGCTGTATAACAGAGTTTACTAAGTCTGTTTTTTTTTTTTATTACATTATGACTCTCAACAACTGGCAAGGGCAGGAAAACCAGCTTACATGGACTGCAGAGGACACATGAGGCAGCAGGTAGGACGTTGAATTTCTATCAGCTGATAATCCAACAGCAAGAAATAGCTGAAATGCTTTGGTTAACTTTAATATATGTACAATAAGTCATGAGAAAAATGTCTTGCTTGCTTACGTTCACATTTCCACACATGTGGCTGATTAATAAGATCAGTGGCTGTGCTTGTCATCTTGCCTCTTTTAATTCAATTCAATTTTATTTACAGTATCAAATCACAACATAAGTTATCTCGAGACACTTTACAGATATAGTAGGTCTAGACCATACTCTATAATTTACAAAGCCCCAACAATTCTAGTAATTCCTTTTAATTCTTTTAACCCTCGTATTGTCTTCACTTCCAGTCCCTCTTGTATCCCTCGGGTCACGTTGACCCGTGACTTATTTGGGGTTTTAAAAACATTTTTGAAATAAAGTTTCACTTCATAATCTATTAAGAAATATTGTCTCTCAATTTCAAGCAATTGAGATAACATATATGTTTAGGGAATTTAGTCTCTACTAGAACACAATTAAAAATGGAAGTGTGATTCGTTTTTTGTCATAAGGTTATATTTCATGTTAAAAATCCACTATTGAAAACGCATTAATTGGTCTCATCCAGAACATTTTTCTGAATTGAGTCAGGAATACATGTTTATCACAGAAAATAAGGTAAGGCCATTGATTTTCAGGTAGAAAAAAAAAAGTAAAAAAAATTGAAATGGGTCAATTTGACCCCAATACCGTACAAGGGTTAAAAAGTAAAAAAAACAAATAAATAAAAATCAGGTGGAGACGATCATACCACCAAAACACACACAAATCGCACAAGTCACACCCATCAAGGCATGTCAACTTTAATTCTATAATTCTGTTGAGCATATTGTTTTGTGATAAGTACAATACCAATCAACTGCAGACAAAGGTAGAGACAAATTAGTAGACTCTTCTTACCTTTACAGTTTCCATGGCTACTGTTGTTGATGTAACCAAAGTGGCACGTGCAGTTGTAGCTCCCAATCAGGTTTTGACAAGATGCAGTTTTACCGCAGGCATTGGATACATTGGTGCACTCATTGATATCTGCCAGTAGAACAAGTGAAGATGGGTAAGAAGACTGGCTGGACAAGAGAGAGACACTGATCCTTCTCCCTCATACACATGCTTACCTTTGCACTGTCCACTGTCCTGCGTAAAGTTAACGGACCCATTAACATTTTTGAAGCCTGGCATGCACTGACAGTAGAAGCTGCCATTCGTGTTGAAGCACTTTGTGTGTTCCCCACAATGTCTTGGATCTTCACACTCATTTTGATCTGGATTTGGAAACAAATACATGAGAAAAAGAGAATGTCTTAGTCAATACATAATAAAACACATGGTGGTGAGCTAAGAATTTAAACATGTTCTTCTGTTGTTTTCATTGCAATTAACTCTGAACATGAGCCGTGCTTAAATGAAAAAAAAGAGGTGGAATGTCACCACAAAAAAGGTTTTCCTGGTCAACTTCAGCGAGAGGTGGGTGGACAGAAACAACAGAGTGGAGAGGGACAGTTGATATTAGAAAATACAGCAGATTATTACCAACACAGACACCGTTAAATTCGTCAAAGCCGTTGCCACACTCAGAGAAACATTTCCCAAGAATGCTCAATAAGCCTGCGGGGAAAGAGAGAGAGAAGCCATTTAGTTTAAATTTAAGATACAATAAAGCAACCACATCTGTGCATTGTGCCTTTTTGTAAGAGCATTTCAACAGTCCAAGTAACATTTGAGTAGGCTCCATCTTTACAGGTGGTCGTGCTGTGTGACATTTGAGCAAAAATATTAACGCCGTGCACAGTACTGGTGGCCCCATTTTTATTTTTGTCCCTGTCCCTTAGAGTGTCTGTGCCACTCATCAAAGTGCAAACACATGACAAAACGTCCCCAAAATAAAAGGATTACATGCAGTTTCCGGCTAAGCTATTACACAATTTCCAGTTATGATGCATGTCAGTGGCTGGAGCACAGTTGTGGTTAGCTCAGTTGGTCCTATACTTTAGTCCAGACTGAAATATCTAAGATGTAAAAGTTTTACTTATCCTGCAAAATAGCTCAACCTCCTGACTTTATGAGTGAACTGTCTCAACACTATTGGATGAGTTGCCATGAACATCGTACATATTATACCTCTTGACATCTGCATGTTATGCTAAACATCTGCATGTTAGTATTGTAATGTGACCATGTGAGCTGGTTGATTTAACACTACTCTGTCTAAAGCAAATAGAGCTACTTCCATGGCTTAACCTTGTTGATTCATGGGTCACCACTAAAATTTACAGTAGCTGCTGTGACTTTAAGCTAATTACATCTGCCATCCTTCCTTCATTAACACTTGATGATCCTTCCTTCAAACATCTTTTGTTTGCCTGGTCTCATTTTGTAATAATGCTTGTATAACCTCAACCCTGTCATGCACAATCAAGTTATAGACATCCTTTCTTTCAGGAGAACCTAGGCTATCAGGATATGTATGTTGCAGGGATGTCACTCGCATTAATATATAAATTGTTGAATCACTATAAAGACAAAAGAAAAGAGTAAACAGCAATTAAATCAAACAGAAATATACACAAAGAACAATAATGACTGTTCTTTTTAGCTTTTGAAAAGGGTTCTTCTAGATGTTGGCAATCAGGGGAAACAGCAATCAACTCTGTTTATATCCTCTCAGGGCTCTCTATTCACTGAGCAAACTCTTTGAACACTTTGCTTCCTGTGATTGGTCAAGAAAGCTGTCAGTCAAAGTCATGGTCATTTGCCCAAATCAAAGATGGCTCCCGGCTAACAAAAAGTAAAAACTAGCCACTAGTCAATAGTCAATCGTGGATTTATCACTCTGGAACTGCGCGCATAGTCTCTGCACAGGCTCCAAAAAACAAGTCTCTACACTGTATTGATCTAGGATGACCAGATGAAAATGGGTAAAATGACCTAAAAAGATTAATTTTAGTTTTTTTAGCTATATGTTCATCTGGTTTAGCCTCCATTTCAACAATGAATGAATGAAAAATAGCAATGTGCGTTATTAATGCAGCCAATAAGCAGCCAACTGAAGCTGGCTGTAGGACGACTGAACTACCATGAACAGTTTTTAATGTTCTATCAGAGTATAACTACTCAAGAGTCTGCTCTTGAGACTTTGCTCTAATTTGTGGGACAATTAGGGCAAGATTCGTGATCTGGGACAACTGCTTGGATTTTGGGACTGTCCCAACTGTCCCAAAGACATCTAATAAGGATTAATAGTTGGGCTTAACTTAGTCTGGTTTATCAGATGTACAGTGCGGAGATAAAGCCTGGATGTAAGGTATTTTCCTCCCTTTCTGCTATCTCCGCTATCTTTTTTGCTAGAGCACCGTCCCTGCTTCCAGAGTTTAGCATTGCCCAAGACGATTGTGACAAAGAACGAAAAACAAGCTACAGCGTTTTTTCCTCCTATCGCATAACGATAAACAGTTTAGCCAGACCATATCCAGCACTGTGGAGACAGGTCTGTATGGAAGTAAATCTGTTTCATCAGATTTTAAAATTAAAAAGCCATTGAATTTCTATCACTAAATATTTATGCATTGAATTTATGCATCTGAATGTTTTTCCTCTGAATTTTACTTTTTTTTCAACAACTAATTTTCAGCTTTCAAGTACATAAATTCAGAATTGAAAATTCAATGTAAAACATTTCAATATAACACATTTTGATGCAAAATACAATGTTTAACTAATATTTTTTCAGTACATATCATGTCAAATTCAATATGTTTAAGCATTAGATTTTGCAGCTGAATTTGGCCTGTTGAATTTGAGGAAGTTGAAAATATTTTAGTTGAAATGAATACATTGTATTTTGCATCAGAAATTGGTACATTGAACTGTTTTATGGTGAATTTTGGATTCTGAATTTATAAACTTAGAAAACTAAAGAAGAAAATTTGAAGAGTAAAAGTTAGAGACCAAAAATTCAGATGCATAATTTCAATGCATACATATTCTGTGCTAGATATTCAGTTGCTTTTTATTATCAAAATTTAATGAAACAGATGTATATTTCATGGGTCTGGCTATGCAAGAGTCGGCTGAACTAAACTAAACTAAACAGTGTTTAGGTGAACTTGTCTGTTTGCTGTATGCCACCTTTTCAATAATGTACTGTATGTGCATGATCCGTTTAAGTGTGATTGTTTTCTTCCTCCTGCTAAACCCATCCCATAAGTCCACCCCCTGCCTGTCAGATAAACTACACACCACAACAGACACATGCCAGTCACATGGTAAAGCGCCACCCCCCTTCCCCCCCCCCCACATGGTCTGGCCTAAGTAAAAAAAATATCCCATATCGCCCCTGTGTTTCCCCCCCTGGATCACAATGAGCCCTCTGTTTTTTGCGGGAGCTCCCGCTGGAACACCACTTTAGGAAAGCAGACAAAGTTTGACAGTGAGTGTATGAAAGAGATTGACTGAGTCTAACTTTATGACTAAATAACTGTGGACAGAAACAAACCCTGCAAACATACAAAGACTGACTTTGTGCTCAGCTTGCACCTGACGTCAATTCACCAGTAAGCCCAGTGGTCAATGAAAATTCTGTAAGTCTGTCCCCTCGGTGTGTCTCATCCGTCTCACATTTCTTGACAAACAGTATGTTGCATTATTTTGTCTGTATGTCTCTCTTCTTGTTTCCTAAACTGTACGTTTGTGCCTGATAGAAGGTGGAAGTTATAAATACAGCAAAAGGTTGACAATTTTTGCGTACAGTTTGTACTTAACAACCTAGCAGCATATAAAGCTAAAAGTTCATGAGCAGCTGTACTTGCTCTTCAACAGTCTAAAAGAAATCCTTGGACCTAGTCATGTAGACCTCAGTGACCAAGGTTCTTACTTCACAGCAGCCACTCTGACCTCCATGCATCACAGCAGCCAAACACAGCTGGAGGGCTGCTCACTGTCTGGCAGTGTTAACGTTACTGAAAGATCAATTGATCTGCTATCAAATTCACAAGTTATGACCACCTGATAATAGTTGCCAAATTCATAGTTGAGCTTGTGTAGAGGCTTTTATAAAAAAAAACATTTATTTACATATGTTTCCGAGCTGCCACATCTTTAAAAAAACTGTGTCTGACTGAAACAAAAAGTACAAGTGTATCAACCAAGCGTTGACATTTCTGAATTCCCTGTGCTTTTTGTTTCATTGCTTTTTCTCAGCCTTTACACACTCATCCACCCAGTCACACAAACACACACACACACACACACACAAACACACACACGTTCATTGCTCATTGACAGACTTACCAAGAAGAAGTAGCTCCTTCCCAGACCCCATGACAAAAGCAAACCGCTATCCCCACACAGCTGATGACTTGAATTAGTTGTAAATCTTGTAAATTTGGTTGATGTCTTATAATAAGAGTTCAGAACCTGTCACAATGTTCAAGAAAGCTTTGTTTTTTTCTGACTTCTCTGTAGTCCACAGTCCATAAAATCCAGTGTGAGAATCAAATAAACAAAGATAAATCCTTTCTGTAGAAGATAATTGTGTGGCCGGGAAAATAACAGTGAACCTTCACCAGCTTTCTTCCTCCCTTAGATTCAATCTCAGTCTGAGCACGCCTCCCTCCCTCCCTCTCTCTCTCTCTCTCTCTCTCTCTCTCTCTCTCTCTCTCTCTCTTTCTCTCTCTCTCTCTCTCTTTCTCTTTCTCCCTTTCACTCATCTGTGTGGCCTTGTCTTGTCACATCACTCCTTCTTACTCTTTTTTTCACTCCATATCTTTCCATGTGAACACATTTCTCACACTGGCAGCGTATCACATTGCTTTCATAACCCCACCCCCACCGTCTTTCACATTTCCTTTTACGCTCCAGCGGGCTCTATTTCAGGAGCTATTCACAATACTCTCATGAGAGAAAGAGAAAGAGAGGAGGGGGAAACCGAGACCGAAGAGAGGCCGATGACTAACTCTCAAGCCTAACAGCTGCTGCTGTGTATGAGTTTTACCAGTAAGTAGTCGTATCTGTTCCCATTCTCCCCAACTCTAAATCTCCTCCTCCTTTTGCTCATTTCCACCCTCCAAATATTCAGCCCTTCACCCAATTCCAGTGACAAACCTTCTGTGTGTTCTCAATCCCCCAGACAGCAAGAAAACAGACTAAAGAGTGATGTAGGATGATCTCTATTACAGTGAAATCCTTCACAAGACCACAATGATGTAGTTTACAGAGGGGTGCTGTACAGAATAACTCTATCCTCTAATGACATATAAAACAATCCACAAACATTAAAGTATAGCCGATTTTATCACTATGGGCTTCATAATGAACCAACTAGCACAAACTATTCAATGAATGATAGTACAAAATATGTGAGGGCACTTTGGTTAAAGTGTTTGGTTACTTTGTTTTTTTTGCACAGCCACAGCCGCAGCTTCAACTTGTACCTCTACGCCCCATCCCCCTCGGTTACTGTTGCTACATCTGACAAGTACCAATAGATCTTTTACAGTTTGTAAACACTGATGACGTTAAAAAGTGTGTGCATGCAGTTTGGCAACGCAAGTATGGCAGAGGAGGAGTACAATAGCTTCCCCAAGCTACGCAAGGGCATTGACCCCCAAAAATCATGATTGCTGACAGACTGCCAGAACCGTGTGCTATTATTGAGTGGGTAAAGGGACAAAGGGCCCAATATTCTGTCGTCAGATATATATATATATATACAAGCTGGTGTGCAAAAAATCGATAGATTCTTCATTGAAATTCAGGACCGCAGTAACTTACAAACATCACACACACCATGCACATACGTCATAACAGGATAAAAATCCAAATCTACATGAATAATATGTATATATATACATATACGGTTGAGGGGGGTTCTGCGCCCTGCTCAAGAGCACCTTGGCAGTGCCCAAGAGGTGAACTGGCATCTCTCCAGCTACCAGCCCACACTCCATGCTTTGGTCCGAATGGGGACTTGAATCAGTGACCCTCCGGTTCCTAACCAAACTCCCTATGGATTGAGCTACTACCACCCACTGTATATATATATATATATATTAATACATACTGTGAATCATTTTTTTAATCAAGAATGGTTTTTTTAATGAAAAAGCAATATTGAATCAAATTGTGCGTGAGCCTCAAATTCGGAATCGAATTGTGACATTTTCTGAATTGTACAACCCTAATATATAAACATTTGGTTCATAAAGCATGATATGTTATCTGTGGTCATGCACAAAACGCCAAATACCATGACATGGTTTTATGTCATCCATTGAGTTTTAAAATGGACGCCACAAACACAATACTTTTTATTTGGTTGGTGTCTTCAGTCAAGTGGTGGTCAACACGTTTTGACAGCTGGTTGCTCTGAAACATTTGTGATCCTGTCGGAATTCTGTAGAACTTGAGTCCGCTGTTGGAATATCACTTTTTACAACCGAACATTTTGATGCTGGTAATTCAGCGTTTCTAGCTTGATTAGTGGTCTGGTTGGCTAAGGCAAAATGTCGCTTCCAATGGCAGCAGGTGCATGCATATTTTTTATGATATCGGTTTTAAAAGAGTCAATGCAGTTTACAGTGATAACTGTGGGAGGTTTAGCACATGAAATTCTGTGCAATTTCAACAATGGGATAAAAACCACCTCTCATTTCTAGTGTGAAATTTTGTTTGTAAAATTATAACTATTGCTAGCAGATGTAAGCAGCTGTTTGCTATTTTGCTGCTCACGCTACGACTTCTGTGTAGACATTGTGTAACAATATCACGGAGAAGGCTGACTGTGGTTGAAATAGAGTAAACTTCCCCAAATAAGATACAGCAGGACAGAGCCAATGTTTTGAAAGGATTTACGTGTCATGAGTCGTTTTTATTATTTAGGTAAACCTACAAACTAATGGAGTTAGTAAGGGGTAGTGAGATAGTTGGCTAGTTATAGCAGTTAACCAACATGTTTAGTTCATTTCTTACACTTTTACTCTTATGTTTTTGGTTCACTAAAAAGAGACACAACCGTCCAAACTCTTTAATTGTGAAGTATTGCTTTTGCAACAGCCACATTCACTGCATCTACACGTGGAGAAATTCTTGCTTGCTTGACATACCTACCATGTGGTAGGTTAGGGTTACTAAGCTATGATTAAACTATTTCTGTTTAGCAGAGAGTTTTAGCAAATGGTCAGTTGAATTTTACTCCACTACTTCTTCTGTCTGTGATGCAAGAAGATACTAATACAGAGATGGGTATCCAAAATCAAAATCTCAAAAAGAAAGAAAGACCTTTATTGATTTTTTTTGTCAATGAGACACAGTCTAGCAGCTTTCAACGCAACAGTTTAAATTACAGACAAATAGAAATATAAAATGCAAACAGTCAAAGTTAAAATAAACAAATAAACACAATGAGGTGGCAGTTTTTGAGGGTTTTATTGCACATAAGTCGTCATGGTTACCATGCAGCGAACTACAACAAAGTCCACCACATAAGCGTGTGTTACATATGATAGGCGTAAATAGGTTATGTGTGCATCTTGTACCCTTTGATGGTGGATATGAAGCTCGTGGTCAACAACTTGCTTATGTTTCCTGAAAACAAAAGACAAAGCCTAGACAACTGTTGCAAAACACACTATTGCTGTTGCACACAGTGTCAGCTGTTTCCATAACAAGCAGGTTGTGTATTCTCAGATTCTTTCAGCTCGTTCACACAGACAGAAAAGCTAGCTGACATGACCTCTTTTCCTCCCATCAGTCTCTCATTGTCGCACTGTGTCTTGGTTTTCTGAAGCATCATCTTCCCTCTCTGTCATCGTTTTTCATCATTTTCACAAAGACAAAGGACCAGACATACAGAGACAAATGTGCAGACACATGGAGACAGACAAATCACCCGCATATGTAGCCAGGAAGAGGATGAGAGAATGCAAGTTAATGTACCCTTAGCATAAACAAAAGGCTCAACAAAAGCAGATGCATCTTGCAAACGTGTGTGTGTGTGTGTGCGTGTGTGTGTGTATGTGTGTGTGTGTGTGCGCACGCACGTGCAGCCAGTGAACATTACATTTATTCCACATGCATAAAATGGACGTCTGCCCATTGCGACCTTTAGTCATCCAAAAGGAGAAACGACATGGGAAAAATGTCAGAGAGAGAATGTTATTTATAAGACTAACAAGTAGCAGTGATCCTTAGACAGTATAAGAGCAGTGTGTGTGAAAGAAAAATAGATCAGCACCAGAGAGGACGATTTATTTATTTTTTTAACTCATTAGCATATACATTTCAGAGTTAAATTGTCATGATTGTCATAATTTATTACATAGTTGCAGATGAAGTTCAATCTAGATATTGTGTTTTGTAACAGCCTACTTGTTTCTACAGCAAAATCTGACAGATTAGAAAGTGAAAACGTGTATGCTTTACCATCAAAGAGAACAGTATTTTAAATCATTGTTTTTCAAAATAAGAGTTGTGCCGTGGGAAAGTTTGAAAGGATCCCAAAGGGGGCAAGAATAATTGAAATTGAAATATTAATCAGCTGTTGTCAACTACAGACAGATTTCTTCCAATACCCCAGCAGCCTACAAATTAAGTGTTACTTAAAAATCGTTATCATACTTTATTTAAAAGTTGCTTCATGTTGCATCTCAGTGTTATGGTGGAAGGTTTCTGTATCATGTTACAAATGTGGAATAAAACTTTATAAAACTGACAGATGACTGAATGTCAGTGCCCAGAGCTGCTGACACACACACACACACACACACACACACACACACACACACATACACTCCCACACCATATGGAAACAGAGGAGAGTAAATGGAGAGAGAGATTTTAAGTTTGCAGTTGCAGTTGCTGTTTACATCCTGAGACTCAGTCAGGCACAGAGAAGGACAAACACAAGCTTTGGAAAAGAGCTTTTCATTGTTTTTTTCACTAAATCTAGCATCACATATGTTATTTTCCACCAGCCCAGGAGGAAACTTAAAACGCAGAAGACCAAAGAGATTGTGTGTCTCTTAGTTACCACATCCTATTCCTTCCCCTTTCACCCCGTGCCTCTTTTCTTCTTACTCTTCTACTCACTTTTTTTGGATGTCATCACTACTTGAAGAAAATTACTGATGTCATTCAGTTCTTATTTTAGTTGTTGTTTACTGTTGGTTTATAAACACAAACACAGAATACATGCATTTTGTAAAGCAAAACCTATATGTTGTTGGGTTTAAGAAAGGGAAGTACAACACTATGTCTGCACATGTTGTACCAAAGTCGGTGTGTGTTGCTTTCGATCAGACTGCAAACATCTCTCTTCTGCTTTCTACTTTATATTTTTAATCCGAACTTCAAGAAGTTTCCTTTTTAAGCAATCCCAAGTGTGACACACACACACACACACATCATTGTGGTTGACATTCTGAAATATCACTTGCCATCAATCCGTCATGGCCCCAAAAGAAAAGTAAGCTTTTGCAATGCAAGATGACTAGTGGTTTAGTAAAACCAAGGGTGCACTATATTTGGGATAATATAGCGCAAGCCTGTCATTATTGCGAATTATAACACAGCCTTGTGAAATACTTGATTCTGATTGATGAAGCACAGGGTTCTACGGTCTGAAACATTTGTTTCGCTTACCCGATTTCATTCCATGGACAGAGTTCTGATCATAGACTCTGGCAGACCATTTTATAATAAATTTGTTAAATTTAATAAATATTTGTATGATATTGTTAGAAAAAACTAACTAGGCCTATCACATGTTCTTTGATTTGATGAGGACAAAGAGTGGCTGGGGGTCCAATTGAGAAAGAAGAAAAGGTTTAATGAAAACCGCAGGATGAAGATGATAAGACAAAGACAATATGACACAAAACATGATAACACTGCAGCTGACGGCAGACTTGATCCGTGATTCCCCCTGATGGAGTCACATGAGACCAGTCCTGAACATTCCAGAATGACACACATTTATCCCCTGCACCTGGGGGCAGTTCCTTTTCACCTGGTGTATTCAAATCCATTCTCATTGGTCTTCCATTGACACGGTAACATGTTGAGCGCATCTTTGCTGTCGAATGAGGAAAGACATGGCTCTAAACTCCTTTCGGGTCGTTTCTGGTCACAGATCAAAAGGTTCTAGCATGTACATGAGAAATTCTAACAAAATTTCAGTTAATCAACATTATATTGTCTTAGTCTAGTCTAAGACAGCAGGGGAGGAGACAGAAGGTTACTTCCTGGTGTGAAGCAAAAGGCTTCTTTCTATCTGTTAAATGCCAGACTTGACCTGATCAATTCTTCAGAGTCAGAGGAACAGAGGGGAAGGTGAGAGACAATAGGGCCGGTCTTGACCTCTTCACAGAGACAATGCATATTTTCCTAACCTGGCTGCATGATGCATAAACAGAAATACAGAAAAATTGTTTTCAAAACATTGTTTAACTTTTTATACCTCAACAATACGCAGCTCGTACCACTTGTTAGCGGATCACAAATGGAGAGATAGGGTGGAGGAAACAGGTATTGCTAACACAGCGCTAATGGCAACGGTGCAAACAGAGCATTAGTTAGCTCCATGTTTAGCTCACTCAAAGGTGCGACCCCTTCAGGCTGATTCAAGACCCCCATCAGTCTGTCTGGGTGTCTGGGTCTGTCATTATTCACCAGAATGACGGGCTCGCTCTACATTATCCCACTTAGTCCATGGCTTATCACCATGCTGCTCATACAGAGCCTACCCGTTGATAACGCTTGGGTCCCGGTCTGAACGGTTAACTTTGCTGCTGATTAGCACGTACTGCCAGATCTGACGAGAGTCTGTTCATGAAACACAAACAGGTCTCATGCTGATTTGCCCATCTGAATAATGCCATTTAAGTGTCAGAATATTTGGTGGATAGCCTATGTGGCTTTTAAAAATGGGTCCAATACTGACTTCTAAGTCACGTCTGAGGACTTGCCACTAGTCTCCTAAAGATGTGTGGCAGTTGTGAACTGAGCAATATGTCATGTCTAGTCATCCGCACCTCACTCATCTGTATATCTGTGTTTATATACTGTCTGTTTATATAAGGGTTTTTATTGTGTAAATATGTATTGTTATTATTATTATTATAACTAATTCTTTATGTATATTGTTGTCTCCTATGTCTACTTAATGTGCATTTGTGTTATTCTGTGTGTAAAAAAATCTTTTGAGCTGCTGTGGCACATGAATTTCCTCAGTGTGGGATTAATAAAGTCAATTCTATCTCATCTTATTTTATCTTATCTTATCTGTAACCCTTATGACACAGGTAGGCTTCTGGAAATTACTCTATACCTATAATGTGGTTTGAGTTTCATGTGAAGAGCAGGAAGTTGTGATCACAGGATGTACCAGTACTGGTTTTCTTATGCTCAGCAACAAGTAGCAGCAGCGTCTTTACAGCCAGATGGAGCTGGCCCTGTTTTTAATGTCAAGCGCCCCAGGATGTGACTAACAGGACTGTCATTATGTGTAATCCCCACCTACATCCAGCCTACTGTTAAATCTGTTAATAGTAGGTTGGATAGAAAATAGAATCAAGAAAAAAAACATGCTTTTAAGAGAATCAAAATGTATTTACAAAACACATCAAACTGAGACAAGCATCTTTATTTTTCCAAATTTCTATGTGGACTGCTGAAGTCAATCTGTGGTGTGGCACCTCTGCCTCAGTCAGTGACTTCTCTTCAATCTAAAACTTAGATAACTTTATCAAGAAAGGATTCTGAAAGGTCTTCACAGAGTTTGTCCTAGGATTGTGTAATGCCGTTTGGTTTACTGTTTCATTTGCAGATGACTGAATTATAAAGTAACTGACTTATTCTTCAGTTTGTTATGAATATCAGGGAACCACAACACAGTCCTGAGATTCCATATACCCGTTAAATGCTTTAACAGCCCCTCACTGCCTTTTGCTTCACTGTTAAAACTATTAAAACCCGACTCAGGCAGAGGCCAGTAGCTCTTGCCAGTACTGTGTTGAACCAAGTTGCATCTCCTTGATGAAAGGTGTGAAAATGTGAAACTTTAGAGCCGAGAGCAGAAATAACACACAAACCAAAGTGCAGATGCTCACAGCTCTCAGCTCACAGCTCTGATGCAATATTTAATATGTAATACACTATTATACTGTACACTATAACTATAATAACTAAAAACAACACTTCATCAGCCTTCATGGAAAAAAAGTATTAAAAAAAACAAGCTATTTGCTCTACCAACACATCAAATATTGATGCTTGACCAACGTCAAAGGCAGCTCTGCCGGGAAGGCACTAGATTTAAGGAAAAGTTTAGGGTTAGGTGCCTTGAAGTCAACGGTTGTAGTGTTGCCTGGAAGTCGACGTTGGGGGCTTAAAACACCATTGAGCAACATTTTTATTAATTTAGAGTGTAGTCTGAAATGCTCTATTCTTTTTGCTCTGTTTTTACTCTCCACAAACTCCTCTTGGGAAATAACTGACTTTTAAGCTTCTTTATGCTCCACTATGTTTACCAGCTAGTCGCTAACTTTGTCTGCTATTTGGTATCTTTGCATTAGACCACATTCATTTGCCTGCCCCTGTGATAGCCAACTGGGTCGCAAAAAACAAAACAATGAGCTAAAACACTCTGTAGAGTTAAGGGGAAATGCATCAGGTGATAATCATCTGCTGGTTAGTCACTGCTAGCAACTCATTTATACTACACATGGTCATTTGTCCTCCATTGTTGATATGAAAATATGGATTTGTGCAGCTATAAGGATTCTTAGAGGCATGAAGATGTAAAGCAAAATAGAAAAACACCATAACCAAATAAAAACACTTTTGTGTAACAATTTTTTGTTCTTATCTCATCCAATTAGGCCAAATAATCTTGTGACTCCTCATATTTGTCTTGTTTCATCTAAGGCAGGGGTCTTCAACAGGGGGTCCGCGACCCCTAGGGGGTCCGTGGAGGTACTGCATGGGGGTCGCGAAAGTTTTGGTTGATTTGACTTTTTTTCATATTCCCCCCCCCCTGCAATTTTTTTCACTGTGCCTCGCACATGTTTAAAATAAAAACATGAATATATGCACCTGTGTATTATTTGAGTATCTTGTATTGAAGTATTGAATGAGTATTGAATGCACAATAACAAGGTACATTTACACATGGCACTATAGGACCAGTTTGATATAACACAATTTTATACAATATATATAATTAGGGGGTCCCCGCTCCATCTCGCCAACAGTTTGGGGGTCCTTGGCCTGGAAAACGTTGAAGACCCCCGATCTAAGGGGTTTCGACCCCCCCAGGTTGAGAATCACTATTTTAGGGGAATAAGCTTGATTGCCCGATTGCTGCGTCATATGTCAAGGTTGGGCGTTTAAGCACCTTAATATATTATTCATCCAGATCTTATTGGAATATTATGCTGCATATACAGAATTTTCTCTCATAGTGACCCATGGGCATGTCCCTTCCTGTGGGCAGTTGATCTTTATTTTCACAGTTTTTACTGACTCTTCCTCTTTCTGGGCATCGCAACAGTTCAGCTGATTGATGTGGAACTATTTGTTAAGATCAGCGTCATGGAAAATTAACTATTTGCTAATGTACCTTCCTGTTGCACTAGTTCAAAACAGGAACATTTCACTGACACATTGTAAGATTTAAGACGGCGTGTGATATATGTGTGTTATGCGCTCTGGTAGTCAACTAGGCTCTGCAGCCAACACAATACAAGAACTCCGCTCCCTATCACCCCATCAGCTCGCCTTCCTACATACTGAATAATCTGTTGTTTAAACTGCTGCCCTGCCACAGTTTATCCAAGTTCACCAGGTGGAAACCATAGCAACAGACTTGGTAGACGCCCCCCTTCCACCTATCACTTCCTCAGGAAACTCTCCCCTCATTGGTTCCTTCCTGAGTGACCTGGTTTTCCCATATTATTACTGCAGGGACATCCCAGTGGTCTTTAACCAAAAATATTATTTGTATATATGGCAGAGTAGAGGAAAATACATATTTGGGAGTATTTTGCTCCCATTGTGTGCTGACACAGCTTCAGGACTGATTGCCTGTTTCTTTTTTCTTTCCTCGCCTCTTAAGGCTAACATAAGCATCGCATGGTCCAGAGTAAACGTAACACAGTTGTGTACACCTACTGTAATATAAACTAATGCAATGCTTCTGAAAGTGCACAAATCCTTTTTCTGGGATGTCATCTGGATTTCTATGAACCTCAATGTTTATATCAGACTCCATTAGAGACTCCACATATACAAAGGCATGCACAGAGAGAGAGAGGAATCATATTTAATGAATTAGAGTTTCCTCTCTGTCTCTGATAATGTTTCCTTTTGTTCCAGCTCAATAGCTCTTTATCATTCTAAATCGAAATGTATTTAGATGCCCATCCTCTAATATACTCTGTAGTGCATTTATTTTTGGTCTCCTTCATCCTCCCTCTCTGTCTGTGAAGTGAGGGGGTGGAGTGAGGTGACAGAGGGCAGATGTTTCCTCCCCAGCTTTGAAGATGCTTGTAAAGTAGGAGTGAAGAAATACTGGAAAGGGTAAAGCCTGTCTCTCCGTGGAGGTTGGGCGTTTTTACGAGGGAGGCCACAATCACATACAGTAGATACAAGCTCTCTGTCCTGGCAGCAGCTTTGGAAATGGTAGCTCTCTTTCCAACCTCCGGCTGCATCCACAAACCCTAAATGTTGAGCTAACACTTCATTTAGTAGTCAAAGCTGCTTTAAATCCTCTCTGACATCACGGCAGTCAGTGTTTCATTTTGCAACAGGTTTGTTTGATCAAACTGAACTTTGCCTGTTCAAGAGGATTTCACAGTCCATATTTATGCAGAAAGCTGCAATGATAAGCCAAGTGTTTTTTGTATTTTTTAAACTCAGGGATGAAACGTATTAATTTGGAAAACAATAGCTTGACTGTGTACTGCATCTGTTCCTACAGTTGTTAAGGGTGTGAAGGCTCAAATTGCTCTTGGCCTGAAGGCAATGGATGTGTCTTTAAAGCTAGATATTGCCACCATGTGGTTCAAGAAATGACTTTGTGAAGCATTTCTCAGATTAGACACCAGTCATGTAATCATTTTAAAATGAAGGCATTATACACATGGCAAAATGACAAGAAATGTAAAACATTAAGAGACTTTATGTATGTAACGTTACTGAAATAGGGACGTGGGCTGAACCCTTGCTGGACTTTGGAAAAAACATTCTCTCCTCTAATGTCTAAAAATGATATAACAGTGTTGCACTGGCACAACACACTTTACTGTAATATCTAAATGAAAATAGCTACCACTGTGTATTCACTAATCACTCATTAATTAAAAGATTCTGGTAGCTTAGAGGGGAACAGGCCTTTGGGGAGCACTACTTCTCACTTGTTTGACCCATTTTCGCTCATAATCCTTTTTGTGAAGTTCCCAATTTGGATACACTTCACAGAACAGACAACAATTTGTAAAACATTTTCATGACAACATATTATTTCATTGAAATTGGTTTTATTTTGTCTTTTATTGTGTTAATATTTATTGGCAAAATGAGGGTTTTTAGATCAGATCTTTTTTTTCTTGGTTTTTGTGTCCTTTCAATTTTGGAAGTGCAACAGTGTGGACTGAGCAGATGACAGAAAGGGAGGCAGACAGGGTGCAGACACATTCCAGCAAACAACTCCCACACACATACTGCAGGACGTCAGTCCACACTGAGCTCCAAGGAAAAGCTTTTCAAAGGGTAATGTGAGACAGGAGCGACAATTGCAACAGTATCAGTTTTCTATAAAAGTACAAAGTTAACCCCTTACAATATGTGCAATAAAATCAAAAGTTTAAACAGCACTGATATCATTTACTTTCAATGTCAGAATATGAGAATCTATTCAATATCATTTTCTCTGTTTTCTCAGTGTTAGCCATCTGGCTTGAAGAAGTTGTAAGCGTACACAGGGTGGCCACAATGGATTAAGCTGTAAAAAAAAAAAAAAAGCAAAGGGAAAGTAAAAGATAGAGGAGAAAGTCAGATCAGTTATTTTGACAGACTTTGAATTGCCCCAACCCAAACACCAGCTCACCTTTTATGATGACTTTGGCCAGTGCCTCGCTGTTGCCGACATGGTTGGTGGCCACACATTTGTACATTCCGCTGTCGCTCAGTTTAACGTGAGCTATCAGCAGATTTCCATCCTTTGTCGTCTCTGCTCCTGGAGGCAAGCTCACCCTGCCCACCCGGCTCCATTCAAACTGAATGGGATGAGAGCCGTGGGCAAGGCACTGCAGGCGCAGGGCATCTCCGGGCTGGAGCCTAACCTGGTCGGGCAGGCTGGTGGCGTATGGAGGACCTGCATGAAAGAGAAGACAATTACTGTTATTATGAGCAGTGACAATCAGGATGCACAGTTAATTTATCATCTACGCTGTTGACTTACTCTCCACCTCCATTTGTGTGTATGCTTCACTGTAGCCATGAATGTTGGTAGCATTACAGATGTATTGTCCTGAATCTTGGCGCCCCACGCTGGTCAGTGTCAAAACTCCACCGACCACTGTGTGTTTCCATGGCAATGGTGCTCGCAGCTTGGACCAGGTGATGACAGGAAGAGGGGAACCTGAAAGGAGGAAGAGAATGAGAAGATAAAGTGAAAAGCAAGAAGTGAGAGCGGCACTGAGAGATATTGACACAAACACACTAGAATACAAACATCTTACCACTGGCCTGGCACGACATTGTGATTGTATGTCCCTCCACCACTGTCATTTCTGTAGCGCCCACTGAAGCCACCGGTGCTCCCGGCTGCCCCTCAACAATAACCTCAACTTTGACTTCTGACACCCCCTCATTGTTTTCAGCCTGGCAAATATAAACTCCTGAGTCCTCTGAATGCACTGCAGGCCACTGAGAAAGGAGAAGGCAATTATGTTCAATATTCTATCTTTAATTGTGGAAATAAATGAAAGCAGGCCTAGTACTTGTGCCTAGTGCATGTGTTCATATTTCACCTGTATTGTGTTGACATCATTTGTCTCCTTGGTAACCAGCTGCAGGGTGGAGCCTTGGCGTTTCCAGGTCAATGTGGGGCGGGGCCTGCCTGTGGCATGACACTCCACTGACACAGGGGAACCCATCTTGACCCGCAGGGGCCCGGCTGGCACCAGCTGTACTTTAGGAGCATCTGACAGAAAGGACATACAGAGTGACACATCAAACCTTCAGTAGTTAAAAAGATCAACAGAATCAAATTAAACGGATCAACAGTTCAGGTATATTTTAAGGATAAAGTCTTCATCAAGAGGTCAGGCTTTGCTCCTCACCTTCTGCCCTCTGTGTGTTGCCGTGATCAAAGTTCTTTATTTTGGGGAAACAACAACAAACTTTGAGCCAGGAAACTACACGCTTAAAATGGCGTGTGTGGCAAAAATTTGGATCATGCAACATTGCAGGCCTGCTTGGCATTTTTTTAAAGATTTACAAAGAGCGTGTTCACGCTTTCACTCTCTTTTGGCTCCGTTTTTGGTCTCTATCAACTATTAAAGCTAAATGCTTCACTATGTTCACCAGCAATTGTCACTAGCTGTGTCTGTGTGCCGTTTGGTGCCGGGCGGGTAACGGTATTTTAGGATACAGCTTAATGAATTCCTCTGAAAACAACTGCATGTTGCTACTGGAAAGTTAGCTATAAGATTGGTGATGGTGACCCTGAACAGTAAAGTTGCAGTCTGAACTAAATTGTGAACTAAATTGTGAACACAAGCTCACGTTTGACGTTCAGCACAGCAGCGAGAGTGCGGCGGCCTGCAGAGTTGGCTGCCACGCAGCGGTACTGGCCCTGGTTTTCAGGTTGGGCGTTGGCAAGCGTCAGCACAGAGCCGTCCGGACCAGTCTTAGCATTGTCTAGAAGGAAAAAGAAGACTTCAGTGAAACTTCACAGATGGTGATACTGTATATGACCAATGATTACATGTTATCCTGACCTGGTAATTCTTGGTTATTGGCTCTCTTCCACTCCAGTTGGATTGGCTGTGCACCTCTTGCCGCCTGGCATCTAAAGCTGACTGACTCCCCTTGGCGCACAGTGGCAGCCCGGGGCTCCACTGAGATAACAGGAGCTTGACCAGCCACTGCACAGAAAGAGATCACTGGTGGTACCACACACACACATGCATGAACACATGCATGTAGCGTACAATGCAACTCCGTGAACCTTTAGACGGATCTGGGTAAAATACAGTGTAAACACACACAGCCCCAAAGCAAACACGCTGAGCAAATACACAGATTGAACAGAAGTGCTTTTGATGACAAAGCAAAGAAAAAATGAAGTACAGAAATTAAACAGAATTATCTCAAAGGCATTGGGTCAGAGAGGAATATTAGGATTTTACTTTTATATTATATTATTAATTTATATTAGTATGTAAACACAACACTATGTTTACCCAAATTACAAAAAACATGGTTGTCATGCAGATTGTTTTGTTTTGGTTTGCCCTGATGTTGAGATTACTACCTTGTTTGTGACGCTCACTGCATTGAAAAATTACATTAAAAAACAACAATCTGTCTTTTCAGAAATGTCTATAGTCTGGATATTCAACAGATCATGCTTTTAACAGCTCCCAACTTCTATTTCTTAAGTAGAAACAGACAATGAGGTCCGCAGATGATCCATAGTCATCGGGACATTGCTTCTAAAAGGAAACTGCTGTTGAAGTCTATACATTTTTCATATTGCTGGGTGAGCAAGTGTGTGTGACCCTTTTTAAAAAGTATAAAAATAAAATATATCTCTACAGATTTTAATTCAATTAACAGAAAAGCTGTGTTCAAAGTAAATCTGATTCTTACCTGAACACAACAGAGAACACAGGATCAAAACCCCAGGTGTGAAACCCATGATGAACAGAGAATAGTCCCACTTTCTCCCCTGTGAACAAACTCTCTTTCACAGGGTCTGTCTCTTTTTCGTACAATCAATTTCAACCTTTAACCCCTAACTTACCATGTACCCCTTATCCTATTCAAACATGGTCCACAAGTGCTAGTCACGTATGAAACGTTACACTGGCACACTGTTATTTTGCACTCTAATTCTTTATTCCAAAATTGGCTGGTGTGCCTGAATAATCCCCAGGGACATTTCAGTCGACATGCTGGTAACTTAATAATGCTAACAAATAAATGAATGAATAGAAGTTGTTAGAAATACTGTATTGATCCCAAGGGGGGCGGTGGGGCTGGACTTTGAAGTTTGTCAAACTACTTTACATGGAGACATTACTTATTTTGGTCTTCAGAATATTATTCTACTTTCCAAGAAAATGATTTCTCTCCAGTCTGACACTCCATGTGTCTGTATTGTATTGACCAGTGAGCCAGCAGTGATAAGTAGCAGATGAAACACAATTCAAAGGACTCTTAAAGTACAACTGTTCCTGTTTTTGTCCTGTTTTCTTGTCACTGAATTTGGGATGTTGGAGAGCTGGTAACCTTAAACCTTAAATTAAGCTGGAGAATATTCAGAAATAATGCTTTAAAACATAAAATGTAGAGAATTTGATCAAAATGCCAAATAACTATCAGAAATCAATGAAGAGAGAGAAATCCCTATAATTTATCATCATAGTTTGTATCAATGCTTTAATACAAAACCCTGATAATTAGCCCCAATGGATAGGTAAGAATTGACTGTTATTTTTTGCAGTCTAACAAAATGCAATACAAAGTCTTAAAGCAACACAAAAACACATTTCCTCTTCAGTCCCCCTATAGGTTGGAAGTGGAATTGTCCATTACCGCTGTCTCATTCCAACTACAGATAAATCACTAACCTGTACATAGTTCTTTCAACACTGCTAAACTTAGAGCCGTGGTTACGCAATGTGAACTTGAGATGATCATTCATGGTTTTATATTTTAACACCAAATTCTGTGACCATCGTCTTTTGTGACTGTAGGGGGCGCAGTTGCCACTGGGCAGCTTGAGCTTACTCACACAGACGACTTTGTTACGATATCAGCGTAAACTGTATGCTGTTTATAATGAAGGTGAGTTCAGCGCCGAGAGTTTAAAAATGTGTTTTTGCACTTGATATACAGTATTGATATATAAGATATAGGCCATATTGCATTCTCATTGACTAGTGTCTAATCGTAAATCTAAATAAAAGAAACTAAGATATTACGGCAACTCTCAGCAAGTCGTCCCAAGACGTCTACAACTGGTCCAGAACTCAGGATCACTCCTGTTAATTCCTTGTTATATTGGCTGCCGTAAAGTTCAGGATCCAATTTAAAGTTCTCGCTCTTACATATAAATCATTGCATGGTCAGGCGCCTGTTTATATCTCTGACCTGCTCTATCCGTACACTAGCCTACCAACAGGTCCTTCAGGTCTTCTAACCAGGGACTACTAGCGGTCCCACGCACTTGGCTGAAAACTAAAGGGGGCCGTTCCTTTGCAGTGGTAGCCCCGACTCTGTGGAACGCCGTTCCTGTTAACTTACGTTCTGCAATCTCGGTTGACGCTTTTAGAAAGCAGCTGAAGACACACTTGTTTCAACTCGATTTTGTCACGTTTTTAATTTGGGGTTTTTAGTCTTTTAATCTTTTACCTTCATTGGTATTGTATTTGTTTTGCTTTCTTATTTACTGTTTTGGATCCTACTGTGTTTTAACAAAGTGTTTATTGTGTGAAGCACTCTTTGACCATGTCTGTAAAGCAAAAGTTGCTTTCTCAAATAAATTATTTTATAGCTATTACAATTTGTGGCACTCACTACATTATCGGATACTCCACCTATGCAGCTCCTCCTGCAGATACATAATCAATACATTTAGATCTAATCTTGTCTCACGATTTGTTGACATTTATCATTGAATAATAACTAGAGAAAGGGAATACAAGCCTGGTTTGGCAGGAAAAACGGTTTCAGATGCAGTTGCACTGGTCAACACTAGAGGGCACAGATACAGTAAATAAACACATTGCATTGGTACAGTATGATCTAAAACTAAATGTATCATAAATTCATGCTTGCATATGAGCACAACACACTGAATATGATCTCCTGGGTGAAAGCCTCTTTAGTCCGGTTGTTTCAAAAGCATTTTAGAAACATAATTACCTGTTTACCTGCAATTTTGTTATTTACATTCATATGAATAGAAACAAGCTCAAACCAGTTGTTGTCTGAAGTAAAGAAAAATTTAATAAGTGACAATGTTTTTTTTTTATTCATTTTTGGTCATTATTTAAAGTTAAAAGAAAAATAAAACATAATAAAATTGTAGTTTAACATCTAAAAATGACTACATGCTTTGTTTTTGTCTTTTTTGTCTTCTTTTTTTAATTCTTTGAAATAAAATGATGAATCAGATTCAAGGCCACATACAGACCCTAAACCTTCATACAGTGATACACGATTCACTGTAGGTGAAGCAGTACATTAAAAAAGGTTCTGTCATTTATTTATCTTTTAAAAACAAAAATAAAGAAAATGGTGTATAGTAAAAAGAAGAAAAAAAAAAGAAAAGAAGTAGGTGTCAACACATTCGTAAAGTGGAGGGGTTAAAAAGAATGTGTGGGAGAGATGTTAGAAAGGATCAGCATCACAAAGAAAACAAAAGAAAGTTGCAGAGTTTTGGTAATGCTCTGTTTGGCTGGAGGTCTACAGTCTGGGTTGTATTAGTCGGAGGAGCAGGATGGGAAGGTGGAGCATCTTCTGGAGGTGACGTGGTGCTTGCTTCCTGTTGCTCTGGGTAGGGGGGGAGATGGGACGAGGAATCACTGCTGTCCTGCCAGCCGCCATCACCCTACAGAAACAGACATTCAGAGTGGGATGTACAGGGCTGTAAAGGAACAAATACACCCTGTTTTGTTATTTCCACTTTCACTGGATTTGTATTTACTTTGATAATCTTATTATTCACAGAATTCTACAGTATCCTCCTGAATTCTGGATCGTCATGTAAATGAGAGAAATCCTTTATGTCTTATAACTGAAGAAAAACCTTCAGCAATTCATACATTTTTATGGCGAGGATAGTGGCAAACTTTACCTACTCACGCATTCACTAACAACAGAAAGACACGGACCAACATCCATCCGGTTGGAAGGTTTGGTCTGAATTTCTCTGTATTTTGTAAATTAAGTCTGTGAATGAACATTTTGATTTCTTGATTTCTTTCTTACAGTTCTAGATATTCGACACATTATGCCGTTAACCCTAACCCCGTTGGACGAAGCGGGGGAGGAATCATCAAGAACTTTCTCATTACCTCCACGCAGAGCTTTCATTGTAGCCTACGTAAGTGGCCTGATGCTGTGCGTTGGTTTGTGAGTCAAGCCGGTGTATGTGTCTGTGCGTGTGTGTGTGTATGGGGAGTGTGTGATAGAACAAGGGAGAAAGTGATAGAGTGACGGCGATTAACTTTGCAGCGAGTACCTACTCTAGAGTCACAGTGAGAGTAACAAAGTGTCTCCCCTGTGCTTTGTGTCCAAGGTGGAAAATCTGTGGCAGGAAAAGTTAACCCTCTCTTTGATTTCATGTTGTTTAAAGAGAAGGACAACCAGAAAATGAGTAGGGGGAAATACAACGCTACCAAGCCACAACCGAGCGACATGCGTCGCTGCGAAGTGTAGTTACATTTTTTGAGGTGCACATCAGGCCACGGTGTAGGGTCCAGCGTAGACGCATAGGGGTCTGTGGGGGTACGCCGCCGATTTGACGCACAATTATAAAAAGGCTTTAATCCTAACCCCACCACAGTATTAACCCTTGACATATATTAAAAAGAATTGTGATACTAATTTTAGTCATTTACCCCCCCCCAAAAATAGCTAAAAAGACACCAACAACTAAAAGAGGAAGGTGCATAGTCAACAACAATCTAGTGTCTAGTTTCAGTTGGGGATGTAGTGTAGACCCAATAATAGGGTCTACAAAACGCGGCACACAAAACCACATGCTAACAGACGTAAAGGTTGTTACCATGACTACTCAGAAGGACAGTGTGTAAATATAGCAACAGTGTGTAACTATAGCTACTTACATGGACACAGAGCGGCTCCTCATAACCTCCCGTCAGGAGTGTAACACGGGGCTGGGTATCCTCCTGTTGGCGAACAGGGAATACACATTTTAATACTTCAACCAACATGCTGCCCCGCAGACAGGGCTGCTTTTAGGCATGTACAAGGTAGGTGGTCAACTAGGGTGGCATCAGCTGAAGGGACACCAATGAGTAGGAACAATTGTTTTTGTCATTTTTTTTCAGTCATTAAATTTACTTTTAAAAGTCAGTCCAATGTATTGCTACACACACATTTCATTGTTAAATAAACCAGATGGTTGTCCTGAATTAGTCATTTGATTTGGAGAGGTGTCTGCAGACTGACTCTATATGGGAACCGTTGATGATCATGAATGCAAATGGCACCTTGTTTTGATATTTCAATTTGTCAAATATCTCTGTTATGTGCCATGTTGGCCGTTAATTCTTTAAATGATGACACTGTTCTTTATTAAGTGTAATGTTTTCTTTCACATTCAGTGCTCCAGAACCTTTATTAGAACTGCCCTTCACTGAGGCCATTGACATTTGGTCTCTTGGCGTCGTGTTGGGGAACACAAGGTTTGGTTCTTGTGGTGGGCAATCTGCTACTGCTCAACATCAGTGGATGCTCAGACTTTCTTTAACCTTTCCAAACATTATTTCATCCTCAACATTCATATGTCTACGATTAAACAGATATGTTAAAGTCAGAGTTATCTGTAAAGCCATCTTCTCCTTCTTTTAGACACATGAAAGTAATTGGAAAAAACAGGATTTATGTTGGCCACGGGAAGTATGAGTGTGTGTGTGTACCTGAGTTTGGTGTGGCTGGGGAGTTGGCTTGGCTTGCCTGTGAAGATACACTGGCAGCGTCCACAGCTGTCTTCACAGCGTACCGGTTAGCTTCCTCCTGCAACTTTGCAACGTTCCTCTTATACCGAATCCTCTTATTTCCAAACCAGTTGGCCACCTGGGAGAGTTACAGGTAAAAACAGAAGCAAGCCAGATAATTCAGCTGGCTTCATTATACTAAACTATATCAAAGTACTACAATATACATGTGTGCTTTATCAATTTTCTAAATGTTCCAAATTCCGTTTTTCCTAGTGTGTCTTTAACTTTCTGACCTGAGAAACGGTAATTGAACACTTCCTGGCCAGGTCCTCCTTGGCCTCCTCACTGGGGTATGGGTTTGCCAGATGGGAGTAAAAATATGTATTCAAAATTTCTGCGGCCTGCTTGCTGAAGTTTCTTCGTTTCCGCCTGACAGAAAAGCAGCAATTTCAACAATTAACCGACAGCAAATACTCACAATGTACACTGTCACACACACTGGAAGACACTGAAAGTTAAGAGGAGGCCGGAAAATAAACCACTGAAAAACCCACCTGGCATCCAGGAACCTGGAGCGTAGGATCATGACAGCTTCACATGTGCTCTGCTTTAGTTGCATCTGGATAGTGCTGAACTTGCGGTGGATGATTCCCACCATTCGCTCAATCTCTTTGGGTGAGATGGGCCGTGTACGGGACTGTTCCCTCAGCAGGTTCATCACGTGGTCAGTGAATTCATTGCATGCCTGTATGGGAGGAGGGGTGAGTAGGTCAAGTATGAAGGTGAGGGAGAGGGAAAAAGAAATAATTCAAACAAACTCAAATCCACTTAAGCTTATCAAAACCTTCTGATTTTACATCCCCCTGACTGCACCTCTGGCCAAAGCGCTAGCGGGATCCATAACTTTGCTTCTCTGGCATCCCAGAAGCAAAATATTATATTCAGAAAAACCTTACAGTACTCCTAGAAAATAACATATCTATGACAAGACGAGTGAAGTATTGTTTTCTGACAGAGTAATTTAATAATTTGAATTTAACTGCAATATGCAAATATTCTATAATTATTACAATAAACAGTTTTTTAATCATGAAGTGTCACAGTAGCTATGCGGAAAATTGGCCAACACTTCCTACTGTAACTGATATCACACCTGTTGGTATTTCTCCAGCTCAGCGTGGTACATCCGTCGTATTTGAGCGAGCTTCTCTTTGTACTCGCTGTGTTCGACGTTCCCCTCGCTAGGTGACCCTCCGGCAGCCGCGGCAACCACTGCCGCCGCAGCAGAGGCCCCGCTCCTCTCTGGACCCGCAACCCCCTCCGCTAACAGCATGTTGTCCAGTCGCAGGAATTGCGGGTCAGGGCTGTCTTCTTCTTGGACGCCTCGGATGCTTAGGGCTGGGCAGATGGATAGAAACAGTCACAAACACATCAGGTGTGATTTTCTTTTAACTGATTAGGGTTGCACAATTAATCGAATTTTAATCACGATCACGATTTTGGCTTCCCAGGATCAAATTTGCGTAATCGAGCAATATTTTAAATGCGTCATTCCATTCATAGATTTGCAAAGCCAATCTACCGCTCCGTAAACCACTGTCTGATCATGTGCCAGACAGAGTTGTTCCCTGCACCGCGCAGCTTAGTTTAGTCACAGAGGACAGAGTAACGAGAGGAAAATTCCACAACAGATAACAGTCGCTCATACGTTGTTCACAAGGTATACCAGTTTAAGTGACCAGTGCTAGTTAGTGTCTGTTAGCTCACAGGGCTCTAGAACGAAGCAATGTTGTTTATATGGATATGGTTTAATTTTGCGTTATATGACCCATTTCTTCTGTAAAGCCGTGCCTGTGTTTGGATCTCTCCTCTACTCTCTCTCCTCTCTCCGCGCAGCCCCGCCCCCATTAACTCACACACGGCTCCCCAGCAACAGAGAGACAGCGGCGACAGCGCCGGTCCACACTTTTGACATTTTTCCACAGTATTTATTGTTATTAACGCAGCTGTTAAGCATGAGAGGCATTTTGAGCGCAACGTTTGGGGACAGTTTGTAAAACAAGTTTTATGTGTGTGTAACGTTTGAAGACAGTTTGCAAAAGAACTTTTATTTGTGTGCAACACATTTTTTTATGTACAAACAACTTTTATTTGTGTGCAACACATTTTTTTGTGTACAACCTTTTGGCAGGAATCTAACTCCATATTTGTTTTAAGATTATGGTTCCCTTTACAGCCAGCATAGAGCACTAGCTCACAATACAAGATCCACAGCAAACAAAATTTCCACTCTACAGTCAGATTCTTTTATTGTGCTCCTTTTTTTCTCTGAAATGTCCAATAATAGCATGTCCTAACAGAAGATTGAAAATCATTTTCATAAAAGTATCAATGATCTGCTAGGCGCTCGAGAAACAAGCCAAGGTTTTTAATCTTGTATGTTCTAGACAATTTTCTTGTCTTGTGTAGCGACAGCTGGCTAATGGCCTTAAGGTGGTAATGATAGTGAAACTCAATAACCTTTAAAAGAATCAAGGTTTCCCACATCAAATCAAATATACACCACAGCTGAACTTTAGTAAACTTCAGAGAAACCATTGTTTAACAGCCCGGGAAGAGATGGCAATTTAAATACTGGATGAGAGAAGAGAGATGAGAGAAGACTGTTGGAGACAGTCAGGAAATCAGGTCTTAAGTGGTGTCTGTACACTGGGGCAATTGGAGTGCGAGAGAAAAAGAAGAGGCAGCGTCAGAGTGCCACATAAAAAAAAAAAACACTGCCAGGAGGGATGCTTAGGAAAAACAGTAGCTGTTGCTATGGTAGTGACGCCAGCTTTTCTTGGCATCCCCATGCCAAGGAAAACCAGCCACACATACACAAGCTTCTTTAAACACACACACACACACACACACACACACACACACACACACACACACAGCTGTTAATTAACGCCAGCTCTTAAGGAGCGACTAAAGACCCAGTGAAAAATTAGGGCTCATTTGAGAGGTCGTTAATTTGCACAGCTATGCAAATTAGGTGGCAATTACAAGGTAGTTCCAGAGATCACATTCATAATCTCACAACGAGGGCAATGACAGCCTGTGCACATGGCTAACAAAATCCAGACAGACACACACATCTATAAACACTAACAACCTGTGATGTCCTCTAATTTTGCCAAGACTTACTAGTAATTTCCCAAACCATATTAGAGAACTGTAATATGGTTATTATGTGAAATATGGATGTCATATTACATCCAAATATGAGTATACTGCACCTAACATACTGATGTGCCAGATTAACACTGGCTCCATGTCCCACTCAGAATAGAATATAAGGTCTCCCTCCTCACCCACCAGTGCCTTCACAGACATGCCTCCCTTTACCTACAGGAACTCCTCACCTGCCAGACCTCCTCACGCACCCTCTGGTCTGCAACCACAAACACCCTCCAACTCCCCAGGACCCAGCTCTGCAGCATGGGTGATGGGGCCTTTTCACCTGCTGCTCCGAGGTTGCGGAACACGCTCCCTGAACACCACAGTCTACAGACGTTTTTAAACAAAACCTAATACAGTGGGGCTCGGTTTGGCCACCCCAGGTAAACAGTTGTATTAATGTGCTTAAAGAAGCCAAGACCAGATGTAAAAGTCTCAGGCATCAAATGACAGATTAGACGTTCATATAATATGTCACAAAAAATTAGATTTTATTTCAATCATTTACACTTTCAAAATTACGAAAAGCAAAAAACTGGCATCTGCAAAAGTTTGGGCACCCTGCAGAGTTTATACCTTGTTCTGCCCTTTTTGGCAAGTATCACAGCTTGTGAACGCTTCTTGTAGCCAGCCAAGAGTCTTTCAATTCTTGTTTGAGGTCTCTTCTCCCATTCTTCCTTACAAAAGTCTTCCAGTTCTTTGAGATTTCTGGGCTGTCTGTCACGCACTGCTCTTTTGAGGTCTATCCATAGATTTTCAAATATGTTGAGGGCAGGAGATTGTGAAGGCAATGGCAAAACCTTCAGTTTACGCCTCTTGATGTAATCCACCGTGGATTTTGAGGTGTGTTTAGGATCCTTATCCATTTGTAGAAGCCATCCTCTCTTTAACTTCAGCTTTTCAACGATGGCATCAAGTTAATGTCCAAAATTTGCTGTAATTTTCTTGAATCAATTTTTCCTTCTACTCGTGAAATGTTCCCTGTGCCACTGGCTGCAATACAACCCCAAAGCATGATTGATACAGCCCCATGCTTAACAGTTGGACAGAGGTTTTTTTCATTAAATTCTGTGCCCTTTCTTTTCCAAACGTACTTTTGGTCATTTGGGCCAAAAAGTTATATTTTAACCTCATCGGCCCACAGAACTTGTTTCCACAATGCATCAGGCTTGTCTAGATGTTAATTTGCAAACTTCAAACGCTGATTTTTGTGGAGGGGACGTAGAAGAGGTTTTATTCTGATGACTCTTCCATGAAGACCATATTTGTACAAGTACCTCTTTATAGTGGAATGGTGTACCACAACTCCAGTGTCTGCCAGGTCTTTCTGGATGGAACGTGCAGTTAAACGTGGGTTTGGACTTGCTTCTCTCACAATCCTGCGAGCTGTTCTGTCTGATATTTTTCTTGGTCTTCCAGATCTTGCTTTAACTTCCACTGTTCCTGATGACGGCCATTTCTTAATTACATTCCGAACAGAGGATATTGGCATCTGAAAACGCTTTGCTATCTTCTTATAGCCTTCTCCTGCTTTGTGAGCGTCAGCTATTTTCAGTTTCAGTTTTCTAGACAACTGCTTAGAAGAACCCATGGTGCTGCTTGTTGGGGCAAGGTCAGATGAGTCTGGGCATTTAAAACCTTAAGATTGACATCACCTGGTCTTTCCAGACGATGATTGATAACAATCCATGACACTGTCAGGTCTCAGCTTTCCAAAGGTGGCGGTGCATGCTAGAAACTCTACAGGGTTTTCAAACTTTTGCAGATTTTCCTCTTAACTATTTATAGACTTTAATATTTTTATCTTTTAATTATTGACTTTTTTTTTATTACATTGCATTATTATATGCTCTGTAGCACTTTGAGACCACTGAAAATGTAAAGTGTAATAAATGAAATGTATTATTATTAATCCAACAACGCTAAGTCATATGTGCCCATAGCCTGACTGGCAGGTGCAACTGTGCAAGTGTCTTTCCTGATGATGTGGGGTGAGGTGGGATCGACAGCAGCACGGTTGTATTAGACTGCCTCTGTTTTAACTGGATGTACCTAATAAAATATCAACGGAGTGTAAAAAAAGATATAATAGAAAATAGTAAAAGCGGGAAAGACAGCAGCAGAGTGGATGAGAAAAAAGCAGAGACAACTATATTCAAAGAGGGACGGGCCTCATTATTGTTAATTACTTGATAATTAGTCCAGAGTTTGGGCCAGCCTTCCAGATTTCCCAGTAACACACGCGCTCACACACAACTCACAGGATACAGAGATGAGCTGCGGTCAATGACGCCTCGTGGACCAGAGCGAGTAAATCCCGCTTTGTGAGCCCAGTTGGGTGGCAAACTGTCACCCACGGATAATCTGTTTGTAGTGAAGGCTGACAGGACTCCGGGGTCTGGAGATTATCAACTGTCTGCCAATCCATGAAACACAACCATTACTGCCTCCCCCTCCAACTCATCCATCAATCTGCCCCTCCCTTGCTCTTGTCATTTGTTATGTTTTCTTACTTTGCCTCTGCACTATTATGTGCGTTGTAATGCTCTTCAAAACTATCAGAAAATTTGGATAGCAGAAAAGTGGGCAGCCATATCCAGTTAAGGATGCAGGGAGCACAGATTTAAAATGGTTTTAAATCTATGGCAGGGAGCCCATAGCACAATAAAACAGCAGTGCTTTGAACGGTTGCTGTCATGTGAGGAGTTATTTTTACTGGTTCTTACTTGAGACGGAGATGAAGAGAACGAGACACTGACAGCAGAAAGAGGGAGGCAGCACAAGTTTGGTTGAGGCAAAAAGAGAGAGAGAAAGAGAGTGAGTGAAAGGAATAATATATGCTCTAAAATTCCACAATAGTTTAGATATGGGGACTCTGGGAAACCCCAAATCAGTGTGAAGGAGTAACAACACAACAATAGAAACTGTGTTGAAAAATAAATCAAGAAACTGACCAAGGATTCAAAACACATTTGGCCATTTATACCAGATTATTGCTTAAAGTTAGCCAGGGAACAAGACAAATCTGCGGGCTCATGTTTTATTTTCTCTGGCAGATCCGCCTGGGCCGCCTCTCGTTCAGACAGATTTCCAGCCGACCAGTCAGGCTGGGCCAATCACAACCATTTATCACATGTGGGGTGGGTACCTCATTCCGTGTGTTCTCATGATTGCTCCTAGTGTTATCCCATTGCGTGCAGTGAGATTTTCAAATGCACGCTTGGTGCCGCCCCTCAAGATGGCCGACTTTCAATACTCAATGCCAGACTCTTAATCCTTTCAGATTTGGGTCTGGGTTTCCAGGCTTAACATGCTGCTGTAAATGTCCAAAAGAGCCCCAAATGTGTGTTAATCAAAGCTGAACATAAAATGTGTTTGAGTAACTTTTGGCAAAAACTACAGTGCCCAGCTGTTTTATGGAAATTGCTTTTTGTTTTGTTTTGTTTTTTTGTTTTTTAAACTGAAACTATGTTTGTGACCTGTTTTTAAAGATGCATGTCTTCAGTGGGAACAAATGGGCTTGGGGCTGAATGCCACAGAGAGAAATCCAAAAGTATTAACACTGAAACATTGCTGGTTGTGAAGTTTTCATGGGATTTGTTGACAGTAAAAGCTATAGAATAATACCCACCTCATCTTTTGATCATCTGTACAATTAAGAAGAGGGAGATTTCTGGCTGAGAAGGTTAACTGTCAACGTTCCCACATTCATAACAGAGCTAAGCACTGACCGAAATGCATGAAACCAAGATCAAAGCACATTGGCCGCATGTACCCATTCACGCCAAAGGAAAAGCTCTTCCTGGGTCAAAGCTGTGGTGTGAGAAATATACAACTGAGCTAAAAAGGCTGTTAGAGTTTAAAAAAGCTGAATGACAGTGAGTAGGTGAGACAAGTAGTTGCCTTGGAAACTCTATAGCAGGAGGGGTCCTGCTGCCAACCTCATGGGTTCCCGTTTCCAAGCTGTGTGAATGAAATGAGGTAATAACAAGGACTGCTTTGTAGCTCGCACTTCTCTATGTTTTGTGTGTGAAAGAGTTCTCCACTGAAAAGCCAAGTAAAGATGATTTCCTTCCAGGTAAAACACAAATTTGGACCATTTACTGTAAATTCAAAGGCTGCATCAGTGGGGTGGGATTGAATGTCAGGATCCAATATTTAGGTTTAAAATCTTTATAACAACCACCCTGCTACTATTCATTTTATGTGGCCGGCACACATTCCTAATGTTAACAACCCAGACTACTGGGATAAACTAGACTACAGCGTAGTTTCATCAGATGTGGGTGCTATAAGCTACACATGGCTGTAGTCTACCAGTAAACAGAGTAAAAGTACTAGAGATTGCTAACCGAAACCTTAACAAAACAAGTCGCCATGGCCATCTAACTGCATTTAACCCATCTACGAGACACAAAAGGAGAGAGTTCTTTAGGAATTTGGTTCAATTTAGCAAGTTCTAATTCTTCTTCCATGTCAGCTAGTATTGGCAGTGTGTTGTCCAGAGACAAGGACACGGCCTGGGAATATCCGGGAAGATGCCAACAGCAGTGACAGCTGATCAAGTCAGAGTTAAAAGTTTGCAATGTCAGAACAAATTCAGGTAAGGCAATTTATCAAATTGAGCTATTTCCATCTAGCTAATTTGATGTGATACTTCAAAATGCATGTGTAAATAGAAACACTACTACATATTAAGCCTTTCTCCTTAAAAGCCCTTATCTTCATATTGCACTGGATGCACTGAAAGAGTAAAAAAAAATGCATATCCTTATCAGCATGCAAAGCTTTTTCTTCGCCAGCTGATGTGAATAAGGACCAGGAAGCAAATGGACAACTTACCTGTCCTTTCTTTGATCTCACACAGGACACTGAAGAGGGCGGGCTTCATTCTGTGGCAGTTCAAAGCATGCTTCCTTTTATGGAAAATAAAAGACAGAGAGACAGAGATTGTGAATTACAAACCATTCTTTAGTAGGCGTTATGCACTGACATCCATCAACAATGATCATGTAGATGCATTGCATGTTAGTGCTGAAAAGACTGGATTCAGATGAGTGAGTATGCACCCAGACCTGTTCGAGCCTTTGACTGAAAACCAGCCTGATCACATACTGCAGCTGTCTAACCCACCTGGACTCACTCACCTTCGTGAAGCAAACAAGAGAAAAGACTGAATGCAAAATCGTGCAGAAACTTCAAATGGAAGTGGAAGTCTGGAGTCCACATGCAATAGGGATGGCCCAAATAGTCAATATTGCAATATAATGTCACACAGTTTTCTACGATGCAATATTGATAATCTGACACCAGTATTGTGACAGTTTTTTGTTACATTACTGGGGCATGGATATTTTATTCTTTCCCTGCATACATTTTATCTGAAATGTGCTGTTTTCTGGCCAGTTTATGACTATTTGAATTTGTAGCTCCTTTCACACATCCATGTTGCTTGTAAAACCTCAGTGCAACTTGGTATGGCATGTTTTATCTCAGCTTGTTATAAAACTCTGTATGTAACACTAATGTGAAACACTAAGCAGATCAAGAGAGGAATAAAAACAGACAATGCGTTACAATAATAATAAGCATTAGATGAACAAAGGACAAAAATATGTGGCCGGACTAATATAAACTATGCTTATATGTCTGTTCTCTTTTTAAGGGGAATGATAACAATATCAGGAGTAACACAATTCCTAACCTGGATTCTTTTTTAGCACAGATAATGTGATTTTAATTAGTTTCACTGTGTATCGAAGTGTTACCTGTGTGTAATACGGTAGTATTGTGTGGTGAGTTACAACAGTTGGGCGATATAATTGAACTTATCAAAATATTAATAAGACTTTCCCTTTTCAGTGTATGTAAAGCGATATTGCAAATGTAAGAAAATCATACATACAATCATCCAAGTGATGCTAAAACCAGTGAACTGCATTCCACTGTTAAACTTGACTTTAATCCAACACCTTCATATGTACAACTCACTTGTTAATTCTAGTTGTGGGATGCTAACATGACAAACTATAATACTAATACTGAATAATTACCCAGCCCTATGCATTACTGTGTGATTTCAAGTCCTAGTATGGAATGCCATCAGCTTTATATTCAGTGCTGTAGATAAGGCCCGTGGGGTGAAAGGTGGTGATGAACAGCTGGAGAGGGGCACCAACATTCCAGCTGTATTGTGCATGTGGGGGGTGTTATTACAGTGTATTAGTGTGTAAGACCATGCACGCTTGAGGGGAAACTGTGATACTGTGTTGATGATTTTCCCCATGTGCAGACCCAAATCCAACTCTTAAACATGTTCTGCCTTCTATCAGGCCTTATTTCGTCATGTTATTACCTGGCCTGGGCCTCATCCAGACTCTCATCTGTGATGACCATGATCTGCTGGAGGATGTCACCGATGTCCTGCTGCTGCGGCTGACCGAGGTTGTGATGTTTCCTTATGTTGTCAGGATCACCCACATCCTCATGAGACAGTCCAGTTAGTCCAATATGACCCAACATCATGCGGGCCTGGTCCTCCATGTCTACAATGTGGCTCTTATTGTGGAGGGAGAGATGGGAGGAGGAGAATCACTGCAAAAGGGGTTTCCTTCTCCAACTTTCAGCACTTTGAAAAACGAGAGGTTGAAAAGTTTCCCATAAAAAAACATACAGGGCTCAAAACCGAGAGAAACGTTGCCTCCGCCGGAGCTGCCTGTTTGTCTTGGTCTGAGTAACAAAGGAAAAGAGACAGAAGTGCAGCAACCTTAGCACTTAGGCTACTTATCTGAAGAAAACCAGAACACGCTACAAAACTAATGCTCTAGAAACTGTGGTTCTTCTTTGGCATGGGAGGGTACGACTCATAAAATAGCAGCCTTTAGTAAGATACTGTTGTTTTTTTGAGTAGCCTGACGCGCGTACTACGTCTTTGCTTCCCCCAAAAAGACAAGAAAGGCTCCGGACAATTACCAAAACTGGCTTGTTACTAAGCTCGTTCCGTTTTAAAGAGGCTGTTCTGCTCTTGCGTGTTAAATAGTGGTCTGAGCGGTGCTATAGCTATATCTAATGACCCGGGAGCCCCTTTGATGTCGTCGTCGTCTCCGCCTGCTCTCCTTTTATCCATGAGTCCCGTAACGTTATAGGCTCCTGCTCGGTAATTAAAAGTGAGAACCAACACAGTCACCGAAAAGACGGTCCAGGAAAGATATTCCCGAGGGACTTGATCTATCTGGTTCCGTCCACGGCCCACACAGTCAGGTTTGTACCCTTTAGTTTTTGCTTAGTGCTGTTTTCTTTCCGTGTACGGCTGTTGTCCCACTCCTCCCAGAAAAACACCACGGACTGAGCAATGCCGTCCTACATCAAAATACACAGGATGAGAAAAGACTACTTCCGCTCAAACATTTCATACTAATAGACCTTAACCCGATTAAAGGCGTGTGACGACTATTAAATCAATAGTCAAGCCATGTTTTATATCCATCCAAATATTATTATTTCTTTCAAGCACAGGCCTATAGGCCTACGTCAATGCAAAGTGCCAAAACACACACATGTTCAATCAATGGTGCTGTCAAACTGTGTTTTTGGAACAGATGACAGACAGCCTACCAGCTTGCGTATAACCTTGTAAAAATGCATTTTGTCCTTCTTAAGGGGCTGGTAGCATTGTTATAGGCCTATGTTTTACATTTAGTGCCAGTCTCCCTCTGGATCTATGGCCTTTTTTCTACTGGTTAGCACCTGACAATGGCAACATTAGGCCTACTATGTCTTAATAACATCCATCGATCCATTTAGACTGTAGCATGTGCCAGGTAATCTTATTTATCTGAACATGCATTGCATATATAATTCAATAGCCTTCTCATCTGTATTGTGAAAATGTTAGGTATATATGTTGCATAATGTGAAATGTGTCTGATAGAGCAGAGCTTCTAAAAGACAGGAGGTGTGTGGAGTCTTCCACAGACTTGTCCTGGAGGTGAGCAGCAACATTATTTTAATGTGTGCCTGAATACCATGCTCACTGAAATCCAAAGAGCTGCGGAACATTTATAAAACTCAAATGTACTGCATTATCTAGAACGATGTTTGCCACCATGCAAAATCAATTAACCTACGAAGAAATTACAAAGTGGTTTTAAAATGGCAATAGTCCTATTCGAGCATTTTAGTAGGTGCACTTTTATTTTGAAAGCAACTGTGATTAAATTCCGGCCTCTTTCTGGCTTTTTCTGGTTCCCTTGACGCAGCTCTCCATCAGTATGTCGGCGGGCTCTGGGGAATTCTGCAGTTTGATTTGAAACCGCGAGGAGGCCATCATTTCACCATGGAAACAATGTTGTTGATGTTGATGCCACCAATACTAAGTGTGTGTGTGTGTGTGTGTGTGTGTGTGTGTGTGATTTTGTGTGTGTGTGTGTGTGTGTGTGTGTGTTAGGACGTCCTAAGCCTACCTAAAGGTACCCTGTTCTTAGCAGAGAAGGCATAATGGTGCAATGACCTCATCGTAGGCTACTGTATAGTATTGTCTATAAATAAATTATATTTCTGTAAGACGCTATATATATTTCACGCCCCCCCCCCAACTACCTCAATAGACTACACATATCAAGCTCTGGGTAAACCCTGTGTGTGGTGATGGCCACGATATAAAGTGAGTTTTTTTTTTTGCTCCATTCATTGTGATTGAGACTGCAGTATGTGATTGTTTGCACATGGGCCTGATGCATGTGTGTCAACTGCTGTCACTCTAGATAGGAGACTGACTTGATGAAAAAGATGAATGAATCCCCCAGCATAGTGGGAAGTACCAGAGCGTCTGTACCTGCTCTCTCTTACTCAGTCTATCACTCTCAAATTTACTACCTCTCACACACAGGCAGCTGCATGCACCCCCAACAAGCAGACACAGAGGTGCAAGCATTCAGACACGCACAGACGCAATCACTAGCAATTTGCCTCTTCTCAGTTTTTTTAGTCCCAGTAGATTACAGCTGGCTCATTCTCATTAATTGGCCAATCAGCTAATAAAGCTAAATGTTCCCAATAAACACTGATTTTTATTTTTTACCGAGATGGAACAGTCCACCCGCTCCAGCCCTCCCCCTACAACCACCCCCTGTGGTCTGCTCTGCATGTTGCCATGCCAACAGGGACCTGAGCACCTCTGCTCATCTCTGCTCTGGATGCTCTACTCGATTGTCTTTTTCTCAGATTTTACACATGCACAACATTAGAGCCGGAGTGTCTGTTATGAGTGTGTATTGTTTGTTTGTAACTTTATCAAAGGGCCTTATTACTTGTGTGCACGTGTGTGTGTGTGTGTGTGTGTGTGTG